>NW_027507758.1:19630868-19812618 GCF_037356315.1 Lithobates pipiens
GTATCCGATACCCATTCACATGGGGGGGGGGGGAGGATCTGGGGGTCCCCTTGTTAAAGGGGGCTTCCATCCGATAAACCCCCCGTCTGCAGACCCCGACAGCCAATGGCCAGGGTTGTTGGGAAGAGGCTCTTGTCCACATCAACATGGGGACAAGGTGCTTTGGGGAGGACCCCAAAGCACCCTCCCCATGTTAAGGGCATGTGGCCTAGCATGGCTCGGGGGGGGGGGGGGGTGATGAGTGAGCCCTCCAGGCTGCATGCTCGGATAAGGGTCTGGTATGGATTTTTGGGGGACCCCACACCAACATTTTTTTTTTTGTTATTTTGGCATGGAGTTCCCCTTAATATCCATACCAGACCCGAAGGGCCTGTTATGGACTGGGGGGGAACCCAAGGCATTTTTCTCCTTGATTTTTAATCTATATTGCCAGGACGTGGCAATACTTTACAGCCGCAAGCAAATTTAAATGACATTTTTTCCTTTAGAAATGCCATTATTGCTGCGGCACTGTAATACACAAATCACACAGAAGCGCAACTTTACAGACAGACTAAGGGGACCCCCCCAGGCACGATATTTAAAGGAATATTTCATTTTTATTGTTTCACTTTAAGCATTATTAAAATCACTGCTCCTGAAAAAACTGCAGTTTTTTAAAACTTTCACTTTCAAACTTACATGTCCCCTGGGGCAGGACCCGGGTCCCCAAACACTTTTTATGGCAATAACTTGCATATAAGCCTTTAAAATTAGCACTTTCAATTTTTCATGTTCGTGTCCCATAGACTTTAATAGGGTTTGCATGTTCGCTAGAACTTTTTGCCTGTTCGCGGTGTTCTGGTGCGACCCAAACCAGGAGGGAGGGGGGGTATTCCGCCCATCCCGACTCTAGAGCGGTGGAGACACGTTCTCTGGAGTGATGAATTTCGTGCTTCTCTGTCTGGCAATCTGATGGAGGTGTCTGGGTCTATCGGTTGCAAGGAGAACGGTACTTGCCTGACTGCATTGTGCATTGCTGAATTTTAAAAGCCGCGGCAAGCCTGCTGATCTCACAGGTTTGCTGATCTGACAGAACACTGCTGCTTTTAAAAGAGTCAGAGGGATTTCAAAATACTCTATTTCAATATATAAACTCAGTTTACGTGTAAAAATAAGTGTGAAATGGCAGACTCTGGTGGGTGTAAAAAGATGTCCGCTTGCCGCCTTCTTACTGTGGGCGACTGCGGGGTGTACCAAGATGGCCAAGACGGAACGGCACTTCAGGTTACAAAATTTGACGGGTCGCCTAATCTGACAGAACATCCCCGACTTCACTAAGGCTCTCCCAAACATCACTACAGGAGGGCTCTAACTAAAAAGGGGATCAACTCCAGAGATAAAACAATAATTCTCCTGCTCTACAAGACTCTGGTCCAGCCGCACCTGGAGTATGCTGCCCAGTTCTGAGCACCGGTCCTCAGGAAGGATGTACTGGAAATGGAGCGAGTACAAAGAAGGTTTAATGTAGAAAAATGTAAAATAAGGCATTTTGGCAAAAATATGCGTAGCACTAACCCCAGAAGGAGCTGCTGGTTTGATTGGGCTTACCGTTACCTTCTTCACCTCGATTTGCGTCGAGGGGTTCCCGTGGTAGATGGCCCAGAAACTTTGAGACAGATTCGTTTAAAGGGATTTTTATTTGCAAAAAATGTACAGTAGTTAACGAACAGTCTCTTAGTGCAGGATCAGAGGGTTAGGAGGACAAGTTCAGGTACTCTTAGTGTCAAAGTCAATAATAAAGAACTCTCTTACTTTGACTAAATCCGGAGAATAGCCATTCACAGCTGGATGATCACTCAAGTTGGACAGTCCCTCTCTCACAAGGCCTAGCAGCCAACAAGGTGCTTACTCAGGAACAAGTCTCTGCCACAGACGTTGTTGTAGAACATGTCATGTGGTGTACACGCGATCAGACTACCCGGCGGACTTAGTCTGGCGGACAAACTGCCGGCAAGTCCACCGGACTTTCCGAACGAGTGGACCTGCCCACACACGACCGGACTTTTCCAGCGGACTAGGTCCGCCGGACTATGGTGAGTGTCCACCGTACTTTCGAAATGAACAGACTTGCCCACACACGGAGGAAATTCCGTTAATTTTGAACACGGCTCCAAGTAGCCGGGACTAGCGAAGGAAGTCAATGTCACCGCCTTCAGCGGCGATATTGACACGTTGCTGGCCCTGTCACCTGTTATGGACTTAAAGGGGAAGCCCTATGCCGAAAAAACGGCGTGGGAGTCCCCCCCAGGTCCATATCAGACCCTTATCCGAGCACGCTACCCGGCCGGTCAGGAAAGGGTGTGGGGACGAGCGAGCACCCCCCCCCGGGCCGTCCCCCCCACCCCAAAGCACCTTGTCCCCATGTTGATGAGGACAAGGGCCTCTTCCCGACAACCCTGGCCGTTGGTTGTCGGGGTCTGCGGGCGAGGGGCTTGTCAGAATCTGGGAGCCCCCTTTAATAAGGGGGCCCCAAATCCCGGCCCCCCACACTATGTGAATGAGTATTGGGGTACCAATAAAACACAACACATGTTTTTAAAATGATTTATTGCACAGCTCCAGTGGTTTTCTTCCATCTTGGGGGGTCTTCTCACCGGACTCCTCTGCTATCTTCTGCTCTTTTACTAGCTCTTTCACTAGCGGAGGAGCCCGGCTTTCTTTTTTGTCGCCGCCGCCGTCTGGGGGTCTTCTTCCGACTTCGGGGGTCTTGTCCCCCTCTTCGGTTCTTCTTGCCGGGCCTCCACGCCTTCTTCCAGCTCTTTTACAAGCGGTGGCCCGGTCTTCTATCGCCGCCTTCTTCTCTTCTTCTTGTTCTTGTTCTTCTTCCTTGAGATGTTGACTCAACGCGCTCTCTGGCCTCAATGACAGGGACGCGGTGTGGCGACTTATATAGGGACATCGCAGGGTGATGTCCCTGCCCATTATAATGTCACAGTCCCAGAGGATGCTGGGACTGTGACATCATAAGGGGCGGGGACATCACCCGGCGATGTCCCTATATAAGTCGCCGCACACCGCGTCCCTGTCATTGCAGCCAGAGAGCGCGTCAAGTCAACATCTCAAGGAAGAAGAACAAGAAGAAGAGAAGGCAGCGACGGCGATAGAAGACAGGGCCACCTTGGGGACAAGGTGCTTTGGGGTGGGGGGGCCGCAGGGCCCCCCCTTCCCCAAAGCACCCCCCATGTTTAGGGCAAGCGGCATGGTAGGGCTCAGGAGGGGGGGTGCTCGCTCATCCCCACCCCCTTTCCTGACCGGCCGGGTAGCGTGCTCGGATAAGGGTCTGATATGGACCTAGGGGGGGACCCCCACACCGTTTTTTCGGCGTAGGGCTTCCCCTTTAAGTCCATACCAGGTGACGGGGCCAGCGACATGTCAATCTCGCCGCGGAAGGTGGCAACATTGACTTCCTTCGCTAGTCCCGGCTACCTGGAGCCGCATTCAAAATGAACGGACTTTCCTCCGTGTGCGGGAAAGTCTGTTCATTTCAAAAGTACGCGGACTAGCACACACACGGACGGATTGTCCGCCGGACTCTGGTCTGCCGGACCAAGTCCGCCGGATAGTTTGATCGTGTGTACGCGACATAAGGATAAGTCTCTGCCACAGACGTTGTTGTAGAACATATAGGAAACTAGAACTTGTAGAACACTCGTGTGATACCTGGATCTTTCAGCCAGTTTGGCGATACCCACGAGATTGGATTCACTTAGGTCCCTCAGCCTCACCAGGCTCTTGCTAAGAAGTCAACCCGTACGTGGCCTTCTTCTGAAGAGTCCTCCCCTGGATAGCTATGAAGTTGCTGGGCCTCTCCACAACCAGAGACGGCACCAGGCCACCTCGGAATCCTTTCTTTCGTTTCCTTGCCTCGGGGTAGCCAGTCCCGAGACATAAAGTCGGGTGGATCCGCACCCCAGGCCATAGCCTTCCTGGGGGCTGGTCAGGAGGACCAGGACCATTGAGTCAGAACATACTTTCTGGACCGGAACCCCGAACCACGTGACGTCCGCATCCTAAGTACCCTCTTCCAGAAAGCACAGCAAGAGTGGCACTCCCACTGGGCGGGCTCTGAGAGAAAGCAAACTTAAAGCACCCAACCAGACTGTGGTTCCATGCCTGCCAGAAGAGACAGTGACCCCCAGTGGCCAGGCTGTACATCCTATAGTCCAGTCAGACTGATGCTGAGGTCAAAATTTGGAATAAGTATACCCAAACCAAACTGCAGTTCATTAAATTTCAAAAACATAGCGCGTGCTCTCCAGGAGGTGCTACATATGAATGCAATCTATACACTGGGGGGAGAACCTCTGGGGGAATCTAGGATGGAAAAGGACCTGGGGGTCCTAGTAGATGATAGGCTCAGTAATGGCATGCAATGCCAAGCTGCTGCTAACAAAGCAAACAGAATATTGGCATTAAAAAGGGAATCAACTCCAGAGATAAAACAATAATTCTCCCGCTCTACAAGACTCTGGTCCGGCTGCACCTGGAGTATGCTTTCAAGTTCTGGGCACCAATCCTCAGGAAGGATGTACTGGAAATGGAGCGACTACAAAGAAGGGCAACAAAGCTAATAAAGGGTCTGGAGGATATTAATTATGAGGAAAGGTTGTGAGCACTGAACTTATTCTCTCTGGAGAAGAGACACTTGAGAGGGGATATGATTTCAATTTATAAATACCGTACTGGTGACCCCACAATAGGGAGAACATTTTTTCATAGAAGGGAGTTTAACAAGACTCGTGGCCACTCATTAAAATTAGAAGAAAAGAGGTTTAACCTTAAACTACGTAGAGGGTTCTTTACTGTAAGAGCGGCAAGGATGTGGAATTCCCTTCCACAGGCGGTGGTCTCATCGGGGAGCATCGATAGTTTCAAGAAACTATTACCTCACCTACTATGTAACTATGTAACTAAAGGGGGCCTAGCACCTGATTACACTATTCTCTGTCATCATGCACTATCCGGGGCCAGAGCCACCTAGTGGCAGATTAGCTAACTGCACCTGCTTACATATCCATGCAACCAACATACTGTATTCTACACTCTGAACAAAAGATGAAATGAGCAACATTTTGTGTTATTATCAATAAATTGTTGAATGGAAAAAGAATTGCTCCTGTTACCGTAAATCCTGTTTTAACTTTCTTAGGTAAATGGCCTTCGTAGTAGAAATCCAACTTGGCCCAACTTCTTCAAAATAACAGGAGACAGCAATGACCTTTGGGTTGGCTTTTTTTCTCCTCGCCCAATGACAGTCAAGCCCATGCAGCTGGTAGTTTACATTCAGGACAGGGAAATTCCGTTGAACAATATGTACTACATGTCCTTCTACTCCATTGAATAGGTGGTAGAATAAGTGTAGAAACATGCTTTCATTGTTCAGAATTATTCGCATGATGTTTCAATAGATCTTCCCTTTTTCAACCAGTTCCTGCCCAGTCTATAGACCAGTGATGGTGAACCTTGGCACCCCAGTTGTTTTGGAACTACATTTCCCATGATGCTCAACTACACTGCAGAGTGCATGAGCATCATGGGAAATGTAGTTCCAAAACATCTGGAGTGCCAAGGTTCGCCATTACTGCTATAGACAAATGCCATGTACCGTTCCAGGTGGATGTCAAATGACGTCCTCCCTGGAACACGCCTTGCCCGCCACACAGGCTGCACTGCACCGCAATCTGTCACATGCTGTGTCCACCAGACACAAGGGATGACCAATCAGTGTACTCTTCGCTGCCGGTACCATGTGATTGCTGTGACCCAATCACAGCAAATCCTACACGATGGATGGCTTTCATTCATGCCATTCATTGCATACTATTGCGTTGATCTCTTTGATTGGTCACAGTGATCACATGGTACAAACAGGGCCAATCACAGCCCATCTGTACCATGTGATCAACTGTGGCCAATCACAACTCACCACAATAGTAAACACTGAATGAATATTGAATATTGAAATTTAACCAGTTGCCGACCGCCGCACGACGATGTACGTCGATAGCATGGCACGGGCAGGCATATTGGCGTACATGTACGTCCCTTGCCTCCCGCGGGTCGGGGGCCCGATCGGGCCCCCGCCCGGTGCCTGCGGCGGTCGGTATTCGTGCGGGAGCGATCCCGGACGAGGGGACGGCCATTCGTTCATGGCCACCCCCTCGCGATCGCTCCCGACGAATAGGAATCCCCCGTGACATCACTTCCTCTCCTGTAATGTAAACACAGGAGAGGAAGTGATGTATTCTCTCCTCCGTGTCGGTATTTTTCGTTCCGACACGGAGGAGAGCGGATCAGTGAGTTGCACCAACACATCCCACACACAGTAGAACATGCCAGGCACACTCACACCCCCCCTTTACCCCCCGATCACCCCCCCAATTACCCCTGCCCCCCAGTCACAGTGACACCAATGTCATTTTTTTTTTTTTTTTTTTTTTTTTTGCATTGGTGTCATTTGTGACTGTAATAACTGTTAGGGCAGTTAGAGTTAGCCCCCTTTAGTTCTAATGTACCCCCCTAACCCCCCCAATAAAGGTTTAACCCCGTGATCACCCCCCGTCGCCAGTGTCACTAAGGCTGGGTTCACATTGCAGCGGTTTATGAGAACGAATGTGATTCGCACCGCACTGCAGTGCAAATCACATCCGATCTCTGTGCGATTCGAGTTCAGCCATTCGCCGCACCCGCCGCACCCGCCGCACCCACCGCAAATTCGCACGGGACCCTTTTTTTGGCCCGCAGCAGAATCGGATCGCATGGGTGTTCACACCATGCGATCCGAGTTTGCAGATCGCACTGCGATATGCGAACTGATCTGGGGGTGTCAGTAACATTTCACTGACACTCCCAGCAGTTCGCATAGGGCAGTGTGAACTGCCGCCGGGAGGCATGCGATGCGGGAACCCGCCGCGGATTTGCGGCGTTTCCGCATCGCTCCAGTGTGAACCCAGCCTAATAAGCGATCATTTTTCTGATCGCCGTATTAGTGTCACAGGTGACGCTAGTTAGGCAGGTAGGTATTTAGGTTCGCCGCAGCTTTTTATAGCGCCAGGGACCCCCATATACTACCGCATAAAGCCCCCTGATTGCCCCCTAGTTAACCCTTTCACCAGTGATCACCATATAACTGTTACAGGTGACGCTGGTTGGTTAGTTATTTTTTATAGTTTCAGGGCACCCGCCATTTATTACCTAATAAAGGTTTAACCCCCTGATCACCCGGCGGGTGTCATTTGTGACTAATAACTGTTAGGGCAGTTAGGGTTAGCCCCCTTTAGTTCTAAGGTACCCCCCTAACCCCCCCAATAAAGGTTTAACCCCGTGATCACCCCCCGTCGCCAGTGTCACTAAGGCTGGGTTCACATTGCAGCGGTTTATGAGAACGGATGTGATTCGCACCGCACTGCAGTGCAAATCACATCCGATCTCTGTGCGATTCGAGTTCAGCCATTCGCCGCACCCGCCGCACCCGCCACACCCGCCGCACCCGCCGCAAATTCGCACGGGACCCTTTTTTTGGCCCGCAGCAGAATCGGATCGCATGGGTGTTCACACCATGCGATCCGAGTTTGCAGATCGCACTGCGATATGCGAACTGATCTGGGGGTGTCATTAACATTTCACTGACACTCCCAGCAGTTCGCATAGGGCAGTGTGAACTGCCGCCGGGAGGCATGCGATGCGGGAACCCGCCGCGCATTCGTGGCGTTCCCGCATCGCTCCAGTGTGAACCCAGCCTAATAAGCGATCGTTTTTCTGATCGCTGTATTAGTGTCACAGGTGACGCTAGTTAGGCAGGTAGGTATTTAGGTTCGCCGCAGCTTTTTATAGCGCCAGGGACCCCCATATACTACCGCATAAAGCCCCCTGATTGCCCCCTAGTTAACCCTTTCACCAGTGATCACCATATAACTGTTACAGGTGACGCTGGTTGGTTAGTTATTTTTTTATAGTTTCAGGGCACCCGCCATTTATTACCTAGTCTCACTAGTGTACCCCTAAATTTAGGGGTGTCTACTTTCCAAAATGGGGTCATTTGGGGGGGGTTTGTGCCATCTTGGCATTTTATGGCCTTCAAAACTGTAACGCCCTTAGAAAGCCTGAAGGCGGTGCTTGGTTTTCGGGGCCCCGTACGCGGCTAGGCTCCCAAAAAGTCACACATATGTGGTATCCCCGTACTCAGGAGAAGCAGAAGAATTTATTTTGGGGTGTCATTTCACATATGCCCATGGCATGCGTGAGCAATATATCATTTAGTGACAACTTTGTGAAAAAAAAAAAAAAAAAAAAAAAGTTTGTAATTTTCCCGCAACTTGTGGCAAAATATAAAATATTCCATGGACTCAACATGCCTCTCAGCAAATAGCTTGGGGTGTCTACTTTCTAAAATGGGGTCATTTGTGGGGGTTTTGTGCCATCTTGGCATTTTATGGCCTTCAAAACTGTAATAGGTAGTGAGAAGTGAACTCAAAAATTTACGCCCTTAGAAAGCCTGAAGGCGGTGCTTGGTTTTCGGGGCCCCGTACGCGGCTAGGCTCCCAAAAAGTCCCACATATGTGGTATCCCCGTACTCAGGAGAAGCAGCAGAATTTATTTTGGGGTGTCATTTCACATATGCCCATGGCATGTGTGAGCAATATATCATTTAGTGACAACTTTGTGAAAAAAAAAAAAAAAAAAAAAAAGTTTGTAATTTTCCCGCAACTTGTGGCAAAATATAAAATATTCCATGAACTCAACATGCCTCTCAGCAAATAGCTTGGGGTGTCTACTTTCTAAAATGGGGTCATTTGTGGGGGTTTTGTGCCATCTTGGCATTTTATGGCCTTCAAAACTGTAATAGGTAGTGAGAAGTGAACTCAAAAATGTACGCCCTTAGAAAGCCTGAAGGCGGTGCTTGGTTTTCGGGGCCCCGTACGCGGCTAGGCTCCCAAAAAGTCCCACATATGTGGTATCCCCGTACTCAGGAGAAGCAGCAGAATTTATTTTGGGGTGTTATTTCACATACGCCCATAGCATGTGTGAGCAATATATCATTTAGTGACAACTTTGTGTAAAAAAAAAAAAAAAATTTTTTTTTTTGTCATTATTCAATCGCTTGAGGCAAAAAAATTAAATATTCAATGGGCTCAACATGCCTCTTATCAATTTCCTTAGGGGGTCTACTTTCCAAAATGGGGTCATTTGGGGGGGTTTTGTACTGCCCTGCCATTTTAGCACCTCAAGAAATGAGATAGGCAGTCGTAAACTAAAAGCTGCGTAAATTGCAGAAAACGTACCTTAGTTTGTAGATGTGACAACTTTTGCGCAAACCAATAAATATACAATTATTGACTTTTTTTTTACCAAAGACATGTGGCTGAATACATTTTGGCCTAAATGTATGACTAAAATTGAGTTTATTGGATTTTTCTAATAACAAAAAGTAGAAAATATCATTTTTTTTCAAAATTTGCGGTCTTTTTACGTTTATATCGCAAAAAATAAAAATCGCAGAGGCAATCAAATACCATCAAAAGAAAGCTCTATTTGTGGGAAGAAAAGGACGCAAATTTTGTTTGGGTACAACATTGCATGACCGCGCAATTACCAGTTAAAGCAGCGCAGTGCCAAAGTGTAAAAAGACCTCTGGTCATTTACCAGCAAAATGGTCCGGTCTGAAAGTGGTTAATTAAAAAAAAGGTTGCTTATAACAGCGAGATTGACTGGTAAAATCATAATGTAAAACAAAAAAATATATAAAAATTTAAAATAATGATCACTCCCCAGAGTAGTACAATGTTACTATGGTAACACTGTATTGCTCTGGTCACAGTGTGTTGAAAAAAGAGCCATATTAAAAAAAAAAAGTAATAAAAAAAGAAAAAAAAAACATTTTTTTACATTTCTTAATTTTCCAAAATAATTGTGACAAAAAAATTACAACTTCAAAAAATGTGCCATGCCTCTTACTAATTACCTTGGACTGTCTACTTTCCAAAAAGGGGTAATTTGGGGGGTATTTGTACTGTCCTGGCATTTTTGGGCCTCACAAAATGAGATAGACTATCAGTACATCAGGGAGAAGGGATACCACTGCTCCAGGCAGATTCACAGGAACACAAAATACCTCTCTTCTAGGAATAAAGCCACCCTGGGGGCCGGCAAAGACATACAACCAATCAAGGCAACTAAAAAACTCTGGACAGCCGCACTCCGAAAGAAAATTTCTTTCCTTTTATTGTAAAAGCAAGATCACACTGTACAAACCACAGCAAAGCAATATAAGCTAACGCGTTTCACACTACCAAGAGTGCTTACTCATAGCTCGATTGATCATTTTTCAGATTTCTATACCATAGCTTATGGAATCTATAACTTTCCTACAGACTAAATAATAAACACAGAATACAGTTTGGCCTAAATTTATGAAGAAGGATTATTAATTTGCTAAATTTTATAACAGAAAAAAAAAGCATTTATTTTTATTTTTTTTCTGTCTTTTTTCATTTATTTAGCAATAAATAAATAAAAAAAAAAACAGTGATTATTAAATACAACCACAAGAAATTTCTATTTGTGTGAAAAAAAAAATGATACAAATTTCATATGGGTACAGTGTTGCATGACCACGGAATTGTCATTCAAAATATGACAGCTCTGAAAGCTGAAAATCAGCCTGGGCATGAAGGGGGTAAAAGTGGCCAGTAGGCAAGTGGTTAAATACATACAAATAAACTCAAGAATTATTGGGGAGACAATAGCCATAAATGTTGCACAGTGGCTGGACAGTATGCAAATAGCTTGGTAAGGCGGCAATGTGGGAGCGAAAGTGCCTGGTATGGAAATGGTTAATGTCCAACAACTCATTTAGCTCTATTAAGGGACCACCTGCGATACCTTCTCCGATTAGGATTATTCTCTGTAGTTTGTATCTCTAGGGTATTGGCCTCCAAACTACGACCAGATGGGGCCCTTTGCTTGCCTTTATCTGGCCCTTGAGGCATAATTCTTGCCACTGACACCAACAATTGGCTACAATTCCTGCCACTGACACCAAAGATTGGGCATTGTTTACTTCCACTAGGCACAGTTAGACCCATCTAAAGTTTGAAGGACCGTAAACTGCCCCTTTCTTTAGACCCCCACTCTAGAGCAAATCAGAACAGAACTGTGAGCACAAGTTATCCCATCAACAGGAACAGCCTTCATTGTGTGGGCTGGGTGACAACTGATTGCCAATAAAGTGGAGTTACCACTGCATTGCTTACGAAACCTTAGACTGGTCAAGAAACCACATTCCCTCGAAGTGACAAGTCTAGGGAAGTTGATATTTACCACAACCCAAAGGCTAGTGAACCAACTGAAGTGTCAAGTTTAGGGAAGTTGATATTTACCACAACCCAACTGCTAGTGAACCGCAAATTAAGTTGCTTTGGTTGGAGAGCTGCTTGTGAATCCAACATCCTCTAATTGGGATGTCTACAGGATAGCCTCTGGGGGATCTGGAGCATATTGCTTGCACAGGAAACCAATGGAGTGCATCTGCAGAGCTCCAAGGAAGGGGTGGTGCTCATCATTGGAGAGGAAGGACCAGGAAGGGTGTTGGGTTGGAGCAGGTAATAGTCCCTCACTGATTTGTAAGTTCAGGTAGAACCTCCAGATAAGACGTTTCAGTGATGTCAACAATCAGCTGGTGAAAACAAAAGCAAAAGAAATCTGGGAAAGAACAAGCATTGTTTTTTGAGGACGTCCTGTGATTTTTTATTTTTTTTTCCCCCAGTCTTCCTCTGCAAAGCCTCCCTGGCTGGAAGCCTACACTAACCTCTTCATGTGGCTCTTGGCGTACTAACACTAACCATGATGATTACAGCCTTTGTGTGTAAAGAGTTGTACCGGCTCTCCGAGCAGACATTTTGGGTGGCCGAGAGACGGACAAATTGATGTCGTCTTAGGCCTCTGGCGTCGCTGGCCTTTGCGGATGGCGGCGTGAAGTGGCCTCTTCTCAGAAAGGGAACGTTTCATCTATTTCTGGAGACGAGCGAGGCACATCGGAACAATGGAGCTCTATAGAGACAATTGTCTCCGTGTAGCTCCTAGTTTACATCATAAAAGGGTAATGAAATACATAACAGAAATATCCAGAGCTGATGAAAAAATTATGCAGATGAGGGGCTATACCTGAAGAAGAATTTTCCCATTTAAACATAAAAGTTATACAAGTTATGACATTTCTGGATATTCTTAATTTGCCAAAGATTGGCTACTTTGAGGATCATCACTTTCCACAGATTGAGTTGTCTTGACTCGGGGCATCTCCTTGGCCTTCAGTGAGCACTTTAGTACATTCCTTCCACATGACATCTCTCTCTCTTTCTTAGATTCTTAAGTTATCCTCAACCTAAATAGTTACATAGTCCTTTATAATAAAGCAACCCATAACTGGATGGGGGACTTTAGTGTGAAGGATGACCAAAAGGAGCGATGAAGGGAGGGTGAGGCGTGAAGGACCAGAATTTGTGGTGAGACTTGGATAGGACCATGTACAATGAGAAGTTGTGTTATGCCGCGTACACACGAGCGAATTGTCCGGCGTACTTAGTCCGGCAAACAATCCGGCGGATAGTCCGGCGGACTTTCTACCGAACGGACTTGGCCACACACGGACACACAGAAAGTCCGGCGTTGGCTAGCGCGATGACGTACAGCACGTACGACGGGACTAGAAAAAGGAAGTTCAATAGCCAGTAGCCAATAGCTTCCTTTTTCGTACTTGCTTCTGAGCATGCATCATTCTTAGTCCGGACTAGCATACTGACGAACGTATTGAAAAAGGAAGAAGGGGTAAAGGTGCGCTATGGACCCTAGATTATTAATAAAACTACACCTTGAGGTGAACAACCCAAACTACAGAAAATAAAGAAAAATTTTAATAAAAATAAAAATAAAACCCTAGTGGTAAAAGAGAGGGGCTGCCACTACCATTTAAATTCACCCAAAAGGTGAATAACGTGAGTATATATCAAGGGTGGTAGTACCGGCGCACACCTGTTATTAATTGTACTTGTTGCGGACATCTGCTATTCAATATATTATATATTTGCACAATTCTGTGTAAATGTGTGGAGAAATAAAAAGTGTGACATAACGATGTCTACGTGATAATGTCTCGCATGAAATTATGAAAATATTCTAATAACCGATAATTAACCAATATAAATATAAAGTAACCTATGATGTATTAAAAAACGCACAACAAATATAAATCGCTGCCAATATGCGCAAGGGTATTATAAAAGCCCTATTACACGTATGGAAATTCTATTATACTTCAGTGCAAAACATTAATTATAAAGTGCACAGTGCTCATGAAAAAGTGCTGGAATGACAATATCTTAGTGAAAAAGTGCTGAAGTCCGATGACGAAACGCGTAGGGCGTGGGCTAAGGTGTATGCACTCTCGTACAGCGGCGGCGGCGGTGAATTCAAACACGCTGTGACTCATATTGAACTATTCAAATGTCGGTTTTATCTTCTACTGTGTGAGTAGCTTTCTATTGATTTATTAAATAAATTTTAAAATACTGGATTACACTATGTTTGCCTCATCTTACTTTTAATGAGGAAATCCCTGGATTATTACTGGATAACTAACCGGACCAGCTCAGCATAGCGGCACATGGGCTCACACTGTGAAGGCACATTAACCCCTTAAGGGGAGGGGGAGCTGGTGAGTGCGGATTATTGTCTTTTCACATGAAAATCGCACCGGTTGCTATCCAGGAATCCTGAAGCACACTGTCACCTTTGTTGGAGCTTTATTGTCTTTTCTGGCATTGGACTTCCTGACGAACGTATTGTCCGCTGAAACCCAAGTCCAGCGGAAAGATTGGAGTGCAAAACTACTTTCTAAGTCCGCCGGACTTTACGCTGGAAAAGTCCGCTGAAGCCCCCACACGATCGAATTGTCCGCTGAATTGCGTTTTTCGGCGGACTAAGTACGCCGGACAATTTGCTCGTGTGTACGCGGCATTAGAACATATGAAGAAGGATGAGGGAATGGTTTACATCAGGGGTCCAAACTTTCTAAATAAAGGGCCAGCTTACTGTCCTTCAGACTTTAAGGGGGTCGGACAGTGTCCAGTGTGAGTAGAAAATGCCCTGGCATCAATGGGAGTAAAGCGTGATGGGGCCCCATCATTGGTATTCGTGGAGTGTATGGCCCTATTGTTGGTATCATTGGAAGGAATAGTGCCCCATCATTGGTGTTAGTGAGAGGAATAGTGTGCCCTTTCATTAGTGTCAGTGGGAAGAATAGTGCCCCATTGTTTGTTTCAGTGGGAGGAATGGTGCCCCATCATTGGTATTAGAGGGGAAGATATTACCCCATTGATGGTATCATGGGAATAAATAGTGTCCCATCATTAGTGTCAGTGGGAGGAATCGTGCCCCAAGGGCCGGATAAAGGGAAGCAAAGGGCCACATGCGGCCCCACGGGCCACAGTTTGGAGACCTCTGGTTTACATTTTAGATGGTAACTTCAGGGTTCGATTTACAAATTCCAAGCTTTACTCTCATTTTATCAGTAAAGTTATCCTTTAAAGTGGTTGTAAACCTCTTACTTATACCCAGTGAAGTGGCTGGCTTCAGGTGATACACAGAGATTAAACAAATCTTCCTATATAATTTGTACCTGTTTATCTGTAGTCTTGATTTATAAAGCTTGTCTGAGAGTTCAGAAAAAAGGCGGCGGAGAGCCAAAATTACACACTGCAGAGCTTAAAAAGAAGAGCTCTCCCGGCATCCCATGATCGCGCCCTGCAATGTGCCTGTGGCTGGGTGCAGGCAGTGTGCTATGTGATCACAGTTTCACAGATTAACCACTTCAGCCCCGGACCATTTTGCTGGTCAAAGACCAGACCACTTTTTGCGATTCGGCACTGTGTCGCTTTAACTGACAATTGTGCGGTCGTGCGACGTGGCTCCCAAACAAAATTGGTGTCCTTTTTTCCCCACAAATAGAGCTTTCTTTTGGTGGTATTTGATCACCCCTGTTTATTTTAATTTTTTGCGCTATAAACAAAGATAGAGCGACAATTTTGAAAAAAAACGCATTATTTTTTACTTTTTGTTATAATAAATATCCCCCAAAAACATATAAAAAAATTTTTTTCCCTCAGTTTAGGCCGATACGTATTCTTCTACATATTTTTGGTAAAAAAAAATCGCAATAAGCGATTATTGATTGGTTTTGCGCAAAAGTTATAGCGTTTACAAAATAGGGTATAGTTTTATGGCATTTTTATTAATAATTTTTTATTAGTTTTTTTTTTACTAGTAATGGCGGCGATTAGCGATTTTTTTTTTTTTTTCCCATAAAATATTTATTTATTTTCAAAGAAAGAGGTACAACAGGCAAGACTTGATGTACAAACTAAGAAAAATACAAGTTGGTATCACAGACAAAAACAATGGCATAGATAAAACATGTGAACAGTCAAATCGGGCAAGGTTTCATAGTGGAGAGCAAAAGTGAGTCCTACCCAGCATCTCCTATTAAAACTAAAACTAAACACGATGTTATGTCCCCTACGTCTCCACTCCTTTCCTTTTCCTCACCACGAATGCAAGCACAGTAAGGGTTGCAGTTCAGTTACAACATTGCCCAACACGGGGATATTCAGTCTCCCAAGGCATTCGGTCCATAACCCCAAGGTGTAGTGGAGTGAAGTGGAGAGAGGGTGGTAAAACTGCAGCCAGAAGAGAGGCGCAGGGGGCTGGGGAGGGGTTCACATAGTCAGTGGGAAGTCGTCAACCGTTCTCGGGATGGGTGTCTGCGTCAAAAGTCTAATCCCCATACAGGGGGGTAGTCAAGTCAAAAGAAAGAAGGAAAGAAAGAAAGAACAGGTATGAAAGGGAGGACAAAAAAGAAGAGAAGGAGATGGGGGGATAGGGAGTTGAAGCCCCGGTTGGGGAGGAGGGATTACTCTCCGGGCTCCCCCATGTATCTGTGTGCAGAACGAGGGGGAAAGACGATAAAGCGGGCTGGCCTACACATCCCGGGACCGCGCGATCGGTGTGATTCGAGGCAGATGGTGTTACCCAATTTAGACAAGCGGTCACCCACTAAGTGAAGGACTAGTCTGGTTAGCCCCGAAGCTCAGCGATTTTTATTGTGACGGCGACATTATGGCGGACACATCGGACATTTTTGATACATTTTTTGGACCATTGTCATTTATACAGCAATCAGTGCTATACAAATGCAGTGGTTCCTGTGTAAATGACACTGGCAGTGAAGGGGTTAACCAGTGGGTGGCAGTGTAGGGGTTAAGTGTTACTAGGGGTGTGTTACTAACTGTGGGGGGCTGGGCTTTCATTTAGTGAACACTGATCTCTGCTCCAATCACATGGAGCAGAGATCAGCATCACTAGTTGCTAGGCAGAACGGGGAAATGCTGTGTACAACAGCATTTCTCCATTCAGCCACCCCGTGAGACGATCGCGGGTATGCCCGCGACGATCGAGTCCGCGGGACCCGCGACCAGACTCACGGGGGTCCCGACCAGCATGCGAGCGCACCGCCGGCAGCACGCTCGCGATGGCAGGGCGGCAAATTTAAAGGGACGTACAGGTACGCCCATTTGCCTGCCCGTGCCATTCTGACGACGTACATCGGCGTGCGCCGGTCGGGAACCGGTTAAGGTAAAGAGCCAATCAGCGTTCTTTACCACGTGATCAGATGTGTCCAATCACTGCTGTTCACAAATGTAAATTAAAGCCGGAGACAGGCACTCCTTTCCTCATTCTGATAGCATGAGGATCGGAGAAAAGAGCCGTTCATCAGCTTCTCTAAAAGGAACATGCACACTGATAATCAGGGCACTGAATGTCAGTGTTCTGATTATCTGTGCAGTCCCAACACTGCCCACCAGTGCTGCCAATCGGTGCCCACCAGTGCTGCCAATCAGTGCCCACCAGTGCTGTCAATCGGTGCCCATCACTGCCTATCAGTGCCTCCTAATTGGTGTCACAGAATTGTGCTGGCTACCTGTGCCCATTAGTGCTGCCTATCAGTGTCCATCAGTGCCACCTATCAATGCCACCTATCAGTGCTGCCCAATCAATGCTGCCTATCAGTGACACATATCAGTGCCGCCTCATCAGTGCCCACCAGTGCCACTTCATCAATGCCCATCAGTGCCACCTCATCAGTTCCCATCAGTGCAGCCTCATCAGCGCACATCAGTGAAGGAGAGAAATTACGTGTTTCCAAAATGTTATAACAAATTATCAAAAAGTTTTTTGTTTTTTTTCAAAATTCTCTGTCTTTATTCGTTTATGTAGCAAAAAATAAAAACCCCTAGTGGTGATTAAATACCATGAAAAGAAAGCTCTATTTATGTGAAAAAAAAATTATAAAAATGTCATATGGGTACAGTGTTGCATGACCACGCAATTGTCATTCAAAGTGTGACAGCGCTGAAAGCTGAGAATTGGCCTGGGCAGGAAGGGGGTAAAAGTGGCCAGTAGGCAAGTGGTTAAATACATACAAATAAACGCAAGAATTATTGGGGAGACAATAGCCATAAATGTTGTACAGTGGCCGGACAGTATGCAAACAGCTTGGTAAGGCGGCAATGTGGGAAGGAAAGACAAGTTATGTAGAAATAGAAATTAGAGTGGATTATTGAGGAGACGATAGCTACACATACTGTATGCTTGAATACCAAAGCACAGGAATAGCCTGCAAACTTTTGGTAGGTGAACTTAGGCTGTAAACATAGGGGTTGATTTACTAAAACTGGAGAGTGCGAAATCCGGTGCAGCTGTGCATGGTAGCCAATCAGCTTCCAGGTTTTTTTTTTTTCTTTGTCAAAGCTTAATTGAACAAGCTGACGTTAGAAGCTGATTGGCTACCATGTACAGCTGCACCGGATTTTGTGTTCTCCAGTTTTAGTAAATCTACCCCATTGTGTGGAACCTTCAGCCCTTGTACACACGGTCGGACATTCCGACAACCAAATCCGTTGGATTTTGTCTGTTGGATTTTGTCCAACGGATTTTGTCCGAAACTGTTGCATACACACGGTCGGACAAAGTTGTCGGAAACAGAACATGATGACGTTATTTCGTTACGACGGGACTACGTTCAGGCTAGTAGCCAATAGCTTTGGTGTAGGAATTTGATCTGAGCATGCGTGGCACTTTGTCCGATCGGAATTCTGTACACATGATCGGAGTATGTCCGATCGGAGCATTTTGTCGGAAAATTTTACCAACAAGTTGGAAAACTTGGTCCGTCCGATACTCCGACGGAAACAGTCCGATGGAGGCCACACACAGCCAGAAATATCCGACAAAACGGTCCGATCGGACACATTCTGTCTGAATCTCCGACCGTGTGTACAAGGGCTCACAGTGGCTGAATAGGCTAGGAGGGGTGGCAGGGGTTAGTAGGTGTTGACAGTTAATTCTGTAGAATCAGCAGCAGGGGGTTTTGCAGTCAATGGGAATGCAAAATTGGTTTGATTTAATAAAAGTGAAAAGTCGGCCCAGACTGTCGGGTTACAGGCAGATTTGACACTCTATAAACGAAACCTATGGGTGTGCAGAAGGCCCTCTCAGACAGCATAGTGGCTGCAAGGCAAGCCAGAAGCTCCAGCTCCATGGGGTCCTCACTAATGAGAGTGTCCGCATCAGCCTTGGACCCAATGTAGTCAGCAATCATGTGGTTCAGACGCTGCCTGTAAGTGCCGTCTTCAGCCAGGCCTGGCCACAATGGTTTAGAAAAAATGGCACTGGGGCAGCCGCCAGCACTGCTACTATTCATTTCAAGAATTAGAGGATTGGAAGCACATTGGTCATTAGAAGGGATCATAATCTGGAAATATAAATGCAAAGAGGTTCTTAAGCAGCACCTTCTCAAAGTGCCATATTCTGGGCTCCCTCTGGGATGAACATTTGTATCATGGATCTAATAAGGGGGTACCCAATAGTGGAATATACTGAATATATGGCAAAAAAATAAATGTGTAGCACCCTTCTAGTTGGGTTGATAAGAGAGCGGTCTGCGATTGCTTTGGGCTGTTCTGGGCTTTACAGGATGAAGGTTTGATTGCTCCCTCCTCTCTTGGAGGATTCCAGGATATAGTGGGTTGGGAGGGTGCAAATCAATAGTCTGAATATTTATGTGGTCTCAGCCTATCCTTGGGAGACGATGCCCCATAGGCATAGACCCCAACTGCCCCTGACTATGAGGGACTGTCCCTAATTTGGAACAATGTCCCTCTTTCCTCTTCATTTGTCCCTTATCTTGGTTTGATCGATATAGTTGTACAGTATCTCACAATAGTGAGTACACCCCTCACATTTTTGTAAATATTTTATTCTCTTTTCATGTGACGACACTGAAGAAATGGCACTTGTCTACAATGTAAAGTAGTGAGTGTGCAGCTTGTATAACGGTATAAATTTGCTGTCCCCTCAAAATACCTCAACACACAGCCATTAATGTCTAAACCGCTGGCAACAAAAGTGAGTACACCCCTAAGTGAAAATGTCCAAATTGGGCCCAAAGTGTCAATATTTTGTGTGGCCACCATTATTTTCCAGCACTGCCTTAACCCTCTTGGGCATGGAGGTCACCAGAGCTTCACATGTTGCCACTGGAGTCCTCTTCCCCTCCTCTATGATGACATCACGGAGCTGGTGGATGTTGGAGACCCTGTGCTCCTCCACCTTCCGTTTGAGGATGTCCCACAGATGCTTAATAGGGTTTAGGTCTGGAGACATGCTTGGCCAGTCCATCACCTTTACCCTCAGCTTCTTTAGCAAGGCAGTGATCATCTTGGAGGTGTGTTTGGGGTTGTTATCATGTTGGAATACTGCCCTGCGGCCCAGTTTCCGAAGGGAGGGGATCATGCTCTGCTTCAGTATATCACAGTACATGTTGGCATTCATGGTTCCCTCAATGATCTGTAGATCCCCAGTGCTGGCAGCACTCATGCAGCCCCAGACCATGACACTCCCACCACCATGCTTGACTGTAGACAAGACACACTTGTCTTTGTACTCCTCACCTGGTTGCCACCACACACGCCTGACACCATCTGAACCAATACGTTTATCTTGGTCTCATCAGACAACAGGACATGGTTCCAGTAATTCATGTCCTTAGTCTGCTTGTCTTCAGCAAACTGTTTGCAGGCTTTCTTGTGCATCATCTTTAGAAGAGGCTTCCTTCTGGGACGACAGCTATGCAGCTCAATTTGATGCAGTGTGTGGCGTATGGTCTGAGCACTGACAGGCTGACCCCCCCCCCCCCACCCCTTCAACCTCTGCAGCAATGCTGGCAGCACTCATACGTCTATTTCCCAAAGACAACCTCTGGATATGACGCTGAGCACGTCACCTCAACTTCTTTGGTGGACCATGGCGAGGCCTGTTCTGAGTGGAACCTGTCCTGTTATACCGCTGTATGGTCTTGGCCACCAATCTGCAGCTCAGTTTCAGGGTCTTGGCAATCTTCTTTATGTAGAGCAACATAATTGTTTTCCGATCCTCAGAGAATTTTTTGCCATGAGGTGCCATGTTGAACTTCCAGAGACGAGTATGAGAGAGTGAGAGCGATAACACCAAATTTAACACACCTGCTCCCCATTCACACCTGAGACCTTGTAAAACTAACAAGTCACATGACACCGGGGAAAATGGCTAATTGGGCTCAATGTAGACATTTTTACTTAGGGGTGTACTGACTTTGGTTGTCCGCGGTTTAGACATTAATGGCTGTGTGTTGAGTTATTTTGAGGGGACAGCAAATTTACACTGTTATACAAGCTGTACACTCACTACTTTACATTGTAGACAAGTGTCATTTCTTCAGTGTTGTCACATGAAATGATATAATAAAATATTTACAAAAATGTGAGGGGTGTACTCACTTTTGTATATAAATATAAAGGTGCTAAACCTTTCATCCAAATTCTAAATCGCTGCATTTGTAAATTTCAACAGCCAGTAAAAAGGAATATTAGTGGTAAAAAAAAAAGCACTTGTGGGTTGAACTAAACATTTTTGTTGTATAATTTTACTTTAAGGGGGCGTGGCTGGGGGGTTCCCTATGCATACATTCATTTTCTAATAGGTGTCCGTGTCCCTCGTTCCCGTCTCACAAAGTTGGGAGGTATGCCTAGGTGGCTGTAGAATGCCTAAATAGTCTGGGGCCTGAGGCAGCCCTGTTCTTGTCCAGGAGGAGAAGTTCCCAGCTTGGAGGACTACTGCTCTTCTGGGCATCCCAGCTCAAAATTCTACCTATGCTTATTGAGGTCCCAGCTGTGGCAGAGCTGGGGGGAGGGGGCTATTTCTGCTAATAATCTCTGGATCTAAGTCAAAGATTTCACTGAGGATCTGGTCTGGAAGATTCACTGAGGAATTGTCTGTCTGGTATTGGAAGGAGGCGTATCCAAGTACCCATGGACAGGGCAAGACTTAGGGTGCTGGGGGCCCCTGGGCTTGAGTCACTTTCGGGCCCTACCTTCTATATTAATTTGTCGCCATCTGGTGCCGTAACAATATAACCGATCCAATCGTTATTTGAAGTGCCAAGCTACTTTTAAAAGGTGACTGGTACCGTAGACAGTGTTAAATGCTAAACAAAGTAATAATCTATTACTGATTGAAGCTTGAAAAGTTTTTTTCCAATAAATAAATAATGATTAAAAAAGTTCAAAGTGATCAAGTATTTATTGCAATGCACAAATGTCTTGGTCAGAATGAGAATATAAAACACTTTTTTACCTGGAAAACATATTGAAAAACAATCAACTACCTTGTAAGGTTGCAATCATAACAAATCAATTGCAAGAATATAACAAAATAACTCATTGAACAAAGTAGTGCAAGATAAATTGTACATTCTACTCCTCCTGAGTATTACGATACCACATGTGTGGGACTTTTCCACAGCCTGGCCACTTAGAGAGGCCCAACATGCAGGGAGCGCCGTCACGTGTTCTAGGAGCATAAATTACACATCTAACTTCTTGACTACCTATTACACTTTTGAAGGCCCAGGAGCACCAGGACTATGACACGTGACACTGATGTGGCACTGATGACACGTGGCACTGATGTGGCACGGATGACAGATGGCACTAATATGTGGCACTGCTGACAGATGGCACTAATACGTGGCACTGATGACACGTGACACTGATAACAGATGGCACATGGCACTAGGGACAGGTGGCACTGAGGACAGATGGCACTGGGGACAGGTGGCACTGATGACACGTGACACTGATGACAGATGGCACTTATACGTGGCACTGGGGACAGGTGGCACTGGGGACAGATGGCACTTATATGTGGCACTGGGGACAGGAGGCATTGGGGACAGATGGCACTGATGACAGATGGCACTTATACGTGGCACTGGGGACAGGTGGCACTGATGAAAGATGGCACTTATACGTGGCACTGGGGACAGATGGCACTGGGGATAGGTGGCACTTATCCATAGCAGTGGCACTGGGGACAGGTGGCACTGGGGACAGATGGCACGGATGACAGATGGCACTTATACATGACACTGATGACAGATGGCACTTATACGTGGCACTGGGGACAGATGGCACTGGGGACAGGGGGCACTTATACATGGCAGTGGCACTGGGGACAGGTGGCACTGGGGACAGATGGCACTTATACGTGGTACTGGGGACAGGTGGCACTTATACATGGCAGTGGCAGTGGCACTGATGACAGATGGCACTTATACGTGGCACTGGGGACAGGTGCCACTGGTGACAGATGGCACTTATACGTGGCACTGGGGACAGATGGCACTGGGGATAGGTGGCACTTATACATGGCAGTGGCACTGGGGACAGGTGGCACTGATGAAAGATGGAACTTATACGTGGCACTGGGGACAGATGACACTGGGGATAGGTGGCACTTATACATGGCAGTGGCACTGGGGACAGGTGGCACTGGGGACAGATGGCACTGATGACAGATGGAACTTATACGTGGCACTGATGACAGATGGCACTTATACGTGGCACTGGGGACAGAGGGCACTGGGGACAGGTGGCACTTATACATGGCAGTGGCACTGGGGACAGGTGGCACTGGGGACAGGTGGCACTGGGGACAGGTGGCACTTATACGTGGCACTGGGGACAGGTGGCACTTACTTATACATGGCAGTGGCACTGATGACAGATGGCACTGAGTACAGATGGCACTTATACGTGGCACTGGGGACAGATGGCACTGGGGACAGGTGGCACTTATACATGGCAGTGGCACTGGGGACAGGTGGCACTGGGGACAGGTGGCACTTATACGTGGCACTGGGGACAGGTGGCACGTATACATGGCAGTGGCACTGGGGACAGGTGGCACTGGGGACAGGTGGCACTTATACGTGGCACTGGGGACAGGTGGCACTGATGACATATGGCACTTATACGTGGCACTGGGGACAGGTGGCACTTACTTATACATGGCAGTGGCACTGGGGACAGGTGGCACTGGGGACAGATGGCACTTATACGTGGCACTGGGGACAGATGGCACTGGGGAGAGGTGGCACTTATACATGGCAGTGGCACTGGGGACAGGTGGCACTGGGGACAGATGGTACTGAGTACAGATGGCACTTATACGTGGCACTGGGGACAGGTGGCACTGGGGACAGATGGCACTGGGGACAGATGGCACTGGGGACAGAGAGATGGCACTGGGGAGTGGGGACAGATGGCACTGGGGACAGGTGGCACTGAGGACAGAGAGATGGCACTGGGGACAGGTGTCACTGGGGACAGAGAGATGGCACTAGGGACAGAGAGATGGCACTAGGGACAGAGAGATGGCACTGGGGACAGCACTTTACATTGTTTTTTTTATTTTTTTACTCACAGTGACAGGCTGCACATCGCTCTCCCTCCTCACAGGCTGTCTCTGTGAGGGGGAGAGCCGGCGATGAGAGATGATCTCATGATATCATCTCTCATTGGACAGATCAGTGCTAAATGGCCGCTGTGATTGGCCATTTAGCATGATCTGTGATTGGCTGTGTCCAAGGGACACTGCCGACACAGAACTTCCCCGATGCGCGCCCGCGGCACGCATCAGGGGAAGTAAACAAAGACGTCCTCCCAGCAACTGCCGTCCACGCTGTAGCCTGCTATAGCGCGGACGCCTAGTGCAAAGTATGGGCTTGCGGGGCTCGCGGGGCCCCCTATTGGACGGGGCCCATGGGCTTGAGCCCCGTCAAGCCCTATTGAAAGTCCGCCCTGCCCATGGACATTGTGAGTACAGACCTGAGTGAGGGGATCCTAGTGACAGTTGCTACTGCTATTCCTGGCTAGGGATGACCGAATGGTTCGCCCGGCGGTCGTTTTGCAGGCGAATTTCGGCTGTTCGCTGTCCGCCCGATCGGCGGACTATTGCCGCCGTTCGCCCGGCAGACTTCCGTGTTTACTGTGTAAAAGAACTTTGACCTATGATGACACATCCTTTATGGGGTACAGGACAGCCAATTGACACATTACAGCACATGGACACTTGGACATTCCCCCTAACTTATAAATACACCCGATCCGACGGCCATTTTGCATTCTTTCTACTGTCACTATAGGGAGAGGTTGCTGTGTGGAGCAGGGAGAGACTGCAGTGACCCAAATCGCTTGCTATTTGGTCCACAAAAGTTCTTTTAAGGACTGGTATCATGGTATAGGTGTAGGTGTAGTTCATGACTAGTGTAGTCTGAATGTTCCCCTTATACTATTTCTTACCTATTAGGAACGAGACCACACCATAGGTTGGAGTAAAACTGGCCACAACAGCCTTTATTAAACATAACTCAAAATTCACTCCAATAACTTGTAAATATGAAAATATATAAATATATATAAATATATAAATATAAATAACTTTATTAACATTAAACCACATTAAAATAACATTAACTGCCCATTCTGGTGATCTCTGACGGTGACCCCACTTAAGCCAATACCAAATCACTGCGGTACACCTGACCAACTTCCCAAAGGCCTCCACCTGTGACCGGTCGGAGACAACTTCCGCCAGTGAACATAACCGTATTCCCTCCAACGTTCAGGAATACCCAGAGGGGCCGATCGTTAGATGAGCCCCCCACACCCTCAGATCCCTTCTGAGTACCTGTCTACCGTCAGAAACCACCAGAAAACACACCGCCACAGCCCGAAAGGGTGACCCCCTCAACCTTGAGGGCCACCCCACACCCGAAGAGCTTTCTGTATCCCCTCCTGTAAGCCAAAGGACCAGAGGTCAATCCCCACATCCGATAGGTGAACGCCATCCCGCCGAAGATAAAGCCCTACATTCACCTCCAATTCACTATGTCTAACCACAATGCCCCCGTTCTGCACTACAAACCGCCCAACTACCTTATTAACCCTAATCCTAGTTTTTTCAAGGCTGGCTAAAGACCTAGCCCCCCGCCACACCGTTCTGGCCACAATGTCCGACCACACCAAAATGGTGCCCGGGAAAAGGACTCGCATGCGCAACACATCAGCCTTAATATCCGCCAAAATGTCCTTCACCTTCCGAACTCCCAGGTCATTGCCTCCCGCATGAACAACCAGCACATCCGGGGGCCTATCCCTCAAAGCGAAGCGCTCCACCTCCCTCATGACACGCTCCCACCTCATGCCCGGGAAACCCAACCACATCACCCTAGCTACCCGCCTGGGGATACCCAATTGCCTGCCTGCTGGTAGAGAATCACCTCTCCTGGCCCCCCAGCAGACGTACGAATGCCCCAGGATCCAAACGAGGCGTTGAGAACCTCCATCTGGAATGAAAACAAGAGAAATAACACAACAACCAAAGGAATGTTACAAGCACAGTCCTCCCCCCCATAAATCCAACAGCAAACAACACCCCCAGCCGCACCCACCTTACCCCAGTAGCAACTGCGGCCGGACATAGGATCGGAACCTCCGGGACTCCCATCTACCAATCCGGCGAACCACCGCCTCCTCCAGCCCACATCGAGCCGCTTCCGTAGCCGCCCCAATCCGAAAAGAGTGGGACGCGTAGTCCCGCTCATCCAAACCCACCGCCCTCAGGCATTGCCGAAAGACCGACACAAACTGAAACCGGGATAGAAAAGAGCCCTCCGCGTGCACCAAAAAGGGGCCCGCCCCCGCAGGCCGTACCGCCCGGAAAGCCCGTACCGCCGCCACCGGGCACACTACCGAGCCCGGAAGGGCGAGCAGCGTAATCGCCACTCCCTTGCCCCGTTGATCAGTCTTGGACCTACGCAACCGTATACTCACCCGATCCGCAACCACCTGCACATCCTGATACAACAGACCCCCAGCCACCCGTTTTGAGCGACACACCAACTCCCCTATCCTAAACGCCCCATAAAACGCCAACGAAAACGCTGCCGTAAACAGAACGGTCTCGTAAGCAGACGAGCAAACGTCCACCAGCCGAGAACAAATTGCCACCAAATTGTCAAACGACACCGGCCGGCGCGCATCCCGACCCTTCCAATCCCTCCTGTACCCCTTCAACGTTTGCCGCACCCAAAAATCCTTCGTCCCGTCCGGCTCCCCCCACAGTTTGAACAAAAAGGCCAACCCCGCCAGCTTCCGCGCAATAGACGCGGGAGACAGGCCCGTCTCCATGTTCCGGGCCACCCAGTACAATACCACCCAGCGCCGGTCGGAGCCCCGACCAGCCACTCCAACCTCCCGCAGGAACGCCCACCATTCCGCCCACACTCTAGAATAAGCGGACCATGTAGCCTCACTCAACGACCTTTTTAACCAACCTGCGGCGATTCCAAGGGAAGCTCCCACATCCACCCGGGGCAGGGCGCCCCCGACTCTTCCGCTCCCGGCGCCAGCTGCCGGAACTTGTCCCACTGAAAACGAGAGAGCGAGTCAGCCAAAGAATTCTCCACCCCAGGTATGTGCACAGCATAAACGTAAACATTGAGCCGCAAACAGCGAAAGACCAGCTGTCGCAGCAGCCGGATGACCGGGGGGGAGGAAGCAGTCATCCGATTGAGGACCTGAACCACCCCCATGTTATCGCAATTGATGCGCAACTTCAAATTACGAAACTCCGCCCCCCACAGCTCCAATGCCAACACTATCGGGAACAATTCTAGCAAAACCAAATTGCCCAACAACCCCGCAATCTCCCAGGAGCGTGGCCAAGGTTCCGCACTCCACCGGCCCCGGAAAAATGCCCCATAACCCGTAGAGCCAGCCGCGTCAGTAACCAACTCCACATCGAAGTTGCTCACTGGCCCCGACATCCACATAGCCCGCCCATTATACGACTCCAAAAATTCATGCCAAGCCCGCAGGTCCTCCCGGTGTTCCCTTCGCAAACGCACAAAATGGGTAGGGGCGGTTACCCCGGCGGTGGCCCCCGACAGCCGTCGGCAGAACACACGGCCCATAGGGATGATCCGGCAAGCGAAATTCAGCTTGCCCAACAGGGACTGCAGGGCCCGAAGCTACACCTTCGGCCGGCCCTGCATTCCTGCCAACTCCGCCTGCAGATCCCGTAATTTATTCTCTGGCAAGCGACACTCCATTGCCAGAGAATCAATCACGATCCCCAAAAAACTCAATTCCGTCACCGGGCCTTCCGTCTTATCCCCCGCCAACGGCACCCCGAACCTGCCCGCAATGTGCTGCAACGTGGACAGAAGAATCGCACACACATTGGAGGCAGGCGGGCCCACGCACAGAAAGTCATCCAAATAGTGGATGACCGACTCCAGGCCCGAAACATCTCTCACCACCCATTCCACAAATGAGCTAAAAGCTTCAAAATAGGCGCATGAAATGGAACAACCCATGGGCAGGCACAAGTCTACATAAAACTTGCCCCGCCAATGGCATCCCAACAGCCGGAAGCCGTCCGGGTGGACCGGCAGAAGACGAAACGCCGATTCCACATCCGCCTTGGCCATGAGAGCCCCACGACCATACCGCCTGACCCACCGTACCGCCGCGTCAAAAGACGTGTAGGAAACCGTACATGCCTCCGGGTCAATGAAATCATTGACCGACCCCCCTTTCGGAAAAGACAGGTGATGAATCAAGCGAAACTTCCCCGGCTCCTTCTTAGGAACCACACCCAACGGGGAGACCACCAGGTCCCCCCACGGCTGCACTTCGAAAGGACCGCCCATCCGGCCCAGCGCCACCTCCTTACCCAATTTGTCATCCACAACCCCCGGGTGATCTAAAGCCGATCGCAAATTCCTGGCCAACGGCGGCACCCCTACCAAAGAACAGGGAATCCTAAAACCGTCCCGAAAACCCGAAATCAACCCCCGCGCCGCCTCACCATCCGGATACCTATTTAGGAAAGGAAGCATCCTTCCCAGGTTTACCGGCGTCATCCCTTTTGTGACCGGCGGCACCGGCGCGCTGACCTTTTTTGAAACAGCGGGACAGGGGGTGGGTGCCGCCGCACTCATGCTTGAAACGGCACGCGCCCCCGAATTTACAAGCCCCTTCATTAAAGGGCCAGCACACCCCCCACTTCTTTCCGGCCGGCAGTCCCGAGGACGACGCACTCCCGGCCCCCCCCTGAAGAAACGGAGTGGGCGTCCGCGGAGCAGACATAAGCCTCATCCAGAGGCTTATGTCCTTGTGATCCCAGCGCAGGTCAGCCCGCACTGCCTTACGCTGACGAAACTGCTCATCATAGCGCAGCCACGCCAGCCCTCCGTACACCCGATGAGCCTCACCAATCGCGTCCAGGTAACAAAATAACGCCGAGCAATGCTCGGGGTTCTTTTCCCCTATCACGCTAGCCAAGATAGCGAACGCCTGAAGCCAATTCGCAAATGTGCGCGGGATCAGCCGATACCTACGCTTCTCCTCGTCGTCCTTCTTGGAACTGTCCGGCTTGACCCTGTCCAAATTAAATTTTTCGAGGGGGAGCAAAGAGAAAATCTCCACATACTCACCCTTGCCGATCTTGTCCCGCACCTCCTGCTTCAAATGCGCCCCCAACGGGCCTTCAAAACAAACATAAACTTCGCACCGGGCAGCATCCGCGATCCTAACCAGGTCAGACCGCGCCCCCGGGTCCGCGGGCACCGGGGGGACCCCCGAGCCCACAGCCCCCGCATCCATGCCCCCCGACACCGCAGCAGGCGGTGCCTCCCGCGCAGGCATAGCCTCCGCCCCCCCGGCCCCCCCCCCAGTACCCAACCAGGGGGCCACCTGAGGCGACCCCGAGCCCCCAGCAAACTTACCAACAAGGGCCTGCAGCCCCTCCAACAGCTCCTGCAACGGACCTGACGGCCCCCCCGGGGCCACTGGCCCCGCCCCCTGCGATGAACCAGCCGAAACCCCCCCCAAGACGTCCCGGGATACCGTGGGCCCCGCACCCCCCTGCGCCACCCCCATCAGACCCCGCAAAGCATCCGCCAGCAATGTAGACTCCCGCAACTTACCCGGCCCCCCTGGGGCCTCGGCGACCGGCACCGGTCCAGGTGCAGAAAAGGACACCTCCTCCTCCTGGGACAGCTCGCTCTCCGAACCGACCTCACCAGCGCGCACCGGGGACGCAGCCATCCCCCTGTGCTCCGAGCGGTCCGTCCGGTCCATGCGATCCGGGACTGCAGGCAATGTCCTCCTCCCCCCGCCGCCCCCGGCATGCCGGCGTCTAAAACCAGCCCTGCCAGGCACCTTGGCGGCCTTCTGCGACCCTCCCTCCCCCCCCTCCAGCATGCGACCCCCCCGGTGCGCCCCCCTCCCCCCCACCGCGCGGATGCTGGCCCCTGACCCAGCATGCCGCAGATCCCCCGCCATGTGCACCCCCCCCTGGCCCTCAAACCCAGAGCCATCCGCACCCCCCCACCTCCACCGGGCCCCGTGCAGTCCCGGCGCCATTGCCATGCGGCCGCGAAGCCCCGCCCCCCTCCGGTCGGCGGCGCAACGACCGCCCGGACCGGGGAGAGCCGAGAACCTGCCGTTTCGCCGGGGGGACCGATCGGTCCTCCCCCGGGCTCCGGGAGTCACGAGGCGGCCGAGGAGTAGGCCCAGGAGAAAAACGCGCCGGAGGCCGAGACCTCCGCGCGCGCAGTGGAACCTCACCTGTCCCGCCGCCGTCCACATCGCCGTCCGCCAGGTCACCCACGCGTTCCCGCAGCCAGTCCGCTCCGTGCACCTCCGCCGCCCGTCGCAGCCGCGCGAAGAGTCCCTCGAGGTCCGCCATAGCAGAGGAGCAGCGAAAAACTGCCTCCTCTGTATCACACTGGGCTCTGAATGATCCCTTAAAGCCACACCTCTCCCTTTTATGTGACCCCTCCCCTACCTGAACTTGTTTCCTGCAAACCTCTTTCTCCACTCCACCCCCTAAAGCTTAACCCTCTGTGTCCCTCATCCACACTGTCATGTCCAGCACTCCTTATATCATTTCATTCTTAATCCGTGCTTCTCTGGATATAGGTTTGAGGCACTGCTGTGCTACTGATTGTTGCAGGAGCCTAAGGCCGCGTACACACGCGGGGACTGTTCGCTCAACTTTGTCCGCTGAACAGTGTTTCGGCGGACAGTCCGCTCGTGTGTGGGCTTTCAGCGGACAGTTTCAGCGGACAGTCTGCTGAACAAACTTTTTCGGAAATTCCGAAAAACTGTCCGCTGAAACTTTGTTTCAGCGAACAGTCCCCTCGTGTGTAGGCTTGTTCGTCAAACTAAGTTCCGCGCATGCTCAGAAAGGATTTACACGCCGAAGTTTGCATTGCAGTGTATAGGACGTCGTATTTTTCGTCCCGTCGTACGTGCCGTTCACGTCATCGCGCACAGTTTCAGCGGACTGTTCGTTCGTCGTGTGTGGGAAAGTCCGTCCATGCTAATTTTGAGCGGACTGTCCGCTGAAACTGTTTGACGGACAAAGTTGAGCGAACAGTCCCCGCGTGTGTACGCGGCCTGAGTGTCTTTTGTCAGTGTAGAGAAAGGGACAGGACGGTGTGTGCAGCAGGGGCAGTCAGTTTAATAATTAGCTGTTACTATTAGGTCCACAAAGGTTCTTTTCAGGACTGGTATGGTAATAGGCTTGTACATATATAATGTTCTTTCTTCCAAATATAGAAAGAATATTATACTTGACTGCTGCCCTATACTGCAGCAGTCCTTTATCAGTATAGGGACTGAGGTACAGTCTGCTAATCATTCACAACCTACTAGTTCCACAAAGGTCCTTATAAGGACTGGTAAGGTCTAGGGTACTACAGTACATAGGGTTGAGTGAGGTACAGTCTGCTATTCCTTAAGGACTGGTATAGGTCCACAATATATAGGGTTGAGGTGCACTACTGCTGACTGCTGCCCTATACTGCAGCAGTCCTTTATCAGTATAGGGACTGAGGTACAGTCTGCTAATCATTCACAACCTACTAGTTCCACAAAGGTCCTTATAAGGACTGGTAAGGTCTAGGGTACTACAGTACATAGGGCCACCTATAAGTGCTGCATATTAGTGCCTGCTCATCAGTGCCCTTCAGTGCTACCTCATTCATGCCCATTAGTGCCCATCAGTGCTGCCTCATCAGTGCCCATCAGTGCAGCCTATCAGTGCCCATCAGTGCTGCCTCATCAGAGCCCATCAGTGCAGCCTATTAGTGCCCATCAGTGCAGCCTATCAATGCCCATCAGTGCAGCCTATTAGTGCCCATCAGTGCAGCCTATCAATGCCCATCAGTACAGCCTATTAGTGCCCATCAGTGCAGCCTCATCTGTGCACATCAGTGAAGGAGAAAAATTACTTATTTACAAAATTTTCTGACAGATACTAAGGAAAACTTTTTTTCATTTATGTAAAAATAAAAAACCCAGAGGTGATTAAATACCACCAAAAGAAAGCTCTATTTGTGGGGGAAAAATAATCATAATAATTTGGGTACAGTGTAGCATGACCGCGCAATTGTCATTCAAAGTGCAACAGCGCTGAAAGCTGAGAATTGGCCTGGGCAGGAAGGGGGGGTGAAAGTGCCCGGTGTTGAGGTGGTTAAACAAAGCTCAAAGATGCAATAAAAGAAGCTAACTGCGTACAACACTGTATAAAGTGAAAATAGTCACACTTAAAATCAGTGGCATAAAAATAAGTGCATATCCATTCAGATGTGAAATGAAATAAGCAAAAAAGGTCTCTGTGAAAGCAAACAGTCCTAATTCACACCAAAAAACACTCCGCAATCCAGTGCCTCCCTCAGCGTTTCACACCACCAAGTGCTCCAGCACCTTCCCAGATATAAATGATCTCTATGTGATAAAACATCTGCAGCAGTTAGGAACAGATTATGGTCAGAAGAGCTCCATCCGCACCATCCACAGGAACCAAATCTACCTCCAAGAGGAGAGGAGCACAAAAACATAGCAAATCGTGTGATACTGTTTTAAAATTAATAACGTTTTACTAAAAAAGGTACTCACGATGGGTAACGAGGGACCAAGCAAATATAATGAGCATGTAGAGCACAGCCGCACAACAACTGGCGGGCATAATGACGTCACAGGCCAGGCCCCGCCCAACGTGTTTCGTCACAAGGAGGACGTCGTCAGGGGACGGAATCTGCATTGTGTGGGACTGTTTGCTTTCAAAGAGAATTTTTGTTCATTTGATTTCACAATTAAATGGATATGCACTTATTTTTATTGTGATTCTTTTCACTTTATACGGTGTTGTATACAGTTGACTTCATTTATTGCATTTTTGAGTTTTGTTTAAAGGTATAGTGCACCTATTGTGCTTTACAAGGTAAAGTGAATAACATTGATTAACTTGAGACAATGGCATATTAAAGTGGGCGGGATTTATTAGGCAGCAAGTGAACATGTTGTCCCTGAAGTAGATATATATTGAAAGCAGAAAAAATGAGCGTACGCGTTTGAGTGATTTTAAGAAGGGGCAAAGTGTAATACCTAGACAACTAGATCAGAGCCATCTCCAAAACTGCAGCTCTTGTGGGACGTTCCAAGTCTGCAGTGGTCAGGACCAACCAATAGCAGTCCAAGGTAGGAAAAACGGACTGACCAATAGCAGTCCAAGGTAGGAAAACCAGCCAATCGGGGACAGGGTCATGGGCGGCCAAGTTTCATTGATGCACATGTGGAACGAAGGCTGGTTGATGTAGTCTGATCTAGACATGTGCAAAAGGAAAAAATTTGTTTAGTTTAGTTTAGTTTTAATTAGTTAATTAATTAATTTCGTTTAGTTATATTCGTTAAATTCGTTAAATTCGTTTTCGGATTTCGTTTAGTTTTCTACTGAATTCGAAAAATCGGCCGCATTCGAAAATATTTCAACCAAATTCGAAAATATTTCTACCGGATTCAAAATGATTTCAACCGCATTGGAAAATATTTCAACTTGATTCGAAAATATTTTGCAACTCGAATTTAGGGCCATGTATCTCAGGGTCACTTGGTGCTAGAAACCCCAAATTTGGAGATGTTGTAGTGCTAGTTCGATTGTGTTTGCATACCAAATTTGGTGTTTCTAGCTATAAGTGACCCCGAGATATGTGGCCCCATATTCGGGTCGCAAAATGTCATTCTCTGCTGCAGAAAAGTGCTTGACATTTTGCGACCCGACTTTGGGGCCCCCGTAACTAGGGGTCACTTAGAGCTAGAAACTCCAAATTTGGAGATGTTGTAGTGCTAGGTCTACTGTGTTTGCATACCTAATTTGGTGTTTCTAGCTATAAGTGGCCCTGAGATACGTGGCCCCAAATTCGGGTTGCAAAATGTCATTTTTAGAATTTGATCCGAATTTCGTTTGAATTCGTTAGCATTGTAATTCGGTAATTCAGGTGCTTCCGAATGTCCGAATAATGAAAATTCACCTGAATTTCGATTCGGAATGAAACAAAATGCACATGTCTAGTCTTGACTAGGGTAGCCAGATAACTTATTTCCCCAGCAATACATGTAAACCTTAACTATTAACCTTAAAATAAATACTCAGACACCTGCTTGGATGAAAATGGCCTCAACGGCCTTTATTTAAATAACAATAAAAAACTAAACTTTATTTTAAATATTTTAATAATACAAACTTGTAACAACTTCCAGTTACCCAAAAGACCCTAAGTGCTTTTTGGCTGGTCCCTGACGACCCCTTATTATTTTGAGCCTGTGATCCCCTCTTCGTCAGCATCTGTCCCCAGCCGCCAAACTTGCCTCGAGGACTCACTAACTGACCACAGACCCCCAACACATGTTAGCCATTAATCTGGACTGACACCAGCCCAAACACAATGACTCCATCTCTGGCATGGGTCCCAACCTTTTTCAAATGACCCATGCATTTCTACATATATATTTTCAAATATATATATAGCAGTCGCCAAGGACCCAACGCCACCGCGGAACAAGTGTGAAACCTTACACTTGTGACCGCCGCCATGCCAACAAAGCCCGGTGTACTCCATCTTCCAGCCCTAAGGCCCACAGGGTTCAAAGGAACCCCGTCACCCCTCAAATACCTCCAGGTGTCCACCTCCAGCTCCCAATGACGAATGACCACCCCTACATTCCGGGCCACAAACCTTCCCACCTCCTTGTTTACCTTAATCCTGGTTTTGTTCAGTTTTTCCCAGGACCGAGCCCCTCTCCACGACATGCGGGCCACTATATCCAACCACACCACCGTCATGTCTGGGAAAGCGGTACGGAGCCTCAAGAAATCCCACTGGATATCTTTGATCACCTGTCGCATAGGTCGGACCCCCAGATCATTGCCCCCAACATGGAGCACCAGAATATCCGGGGACCGATCCAAAGCAGCAAAACGATGTACCTCGGGGACTACCTTATGCCACATCATCCCCGGAATCCCAATCCACCTGACCGTGCCTTCCTCCCTGGCCACCCTGAGTTGTCTACCTTCAGGCCTGACATCTGCCCTCCTGGCCCCCCAAAAAACAAAAGAATGTCCCATTATCCAAACGAGACATCTTGGGGGATCTGAAAAGACATAACCAAAGGAAAAAACATTCAAACCCATCAACATTATTAATAGACAAAATTAACAAAGCAAATCAGTACAACAGTTGTGGCCTAACATATAACCGGTACTTAGCCGATTCCCACCGACCTATCCTCTTAATGACTTCCGACGGAAGTCCCCATCGAGCTGCTTCAGTAGCCGCCCCTATCCTAAAAGAGTGGGAAGCATACTCATCCGAAGGAAGACCAGCCGCCTCCAGACACTTTAGAAAAACCGCAGAAAATTGGAACCTGGACAGGCAGGATCCATCCTGATGTACAAACAACGCCCCCTCCCCCGGCGGGCGGAGTGCCAAAAACTGCTGCATAGCCGTAACTGGACAAAGCTGCTCATCCACCCCCTGAAACAACTCTACCCAGGCCCCCCTTCCTTCCTGATCCATCTTCGACTTCCTAATCCAGATCCTTACCTTCCCTCCTGAGCACTGGACGTCACTCCACCGCAGTCCACCAGCCACCCTCCTGGACGGCGAGACTAGCTCCCCAATCCGGAAGGCCCCAAAGAACGCCAACACAAATGCCGCCTTAAACAGTACTACCTCGAAACTCGTTGAACACACCTCCCCCAACACTGACAGAACTGACCCCAGCACCGCAAAAGAAACAGGGCGCCTGGAGTCGCGTTTGTGGGAACCCCTTCTGTAACCCCGCAGAGCCCTGCGGACCAAAAATGCCTTTGTGACATCCACCTTACCTTCCATCTGAAACCAGAATGCCAACGCAGCCATCTTCCGTCCTATGGCTGCCCCAGACACGCCCCTTGCATGATTAGCACATACAAAGATCAACACCATCATCTCCATCCCTTCCGGGCCCCCTATACCTCCTACCTCATTCACCAGAACCAACCATTCCTGCCAAACTTTCTGATAAGCCTTCCACGTTCCTGCGCTGAGAGACTGTCTGATCAATCCTGCGGCGACTCCAATGCAACCGTCCACAGCTCCTGCGGGCACAGTTCCCCTTCCCGATGTGCCTCCGGTGCCAATTTGCGAAACGTGTCCCACTGGAAACGAGACAAAGCATCCGCTAAGCCATTGTCGACCCCAGGGATATGCACAGCATATATAAACACATTTATGCGCAAAAAGCAAAGCACCAAGAGCCGCAACAATCTTATCACCGGGGGAGAAGAGGCCGAGATGTTATTAATGGCCATCACCACCCCCATGTTGTCGCAATTGAATCGCACCTTCCTGTTCTCAAAGACCTCCCCCCACAACTCAACAGCTAAAACGATGGGGAATAATTCCAGCAAGACTAAGTTTTTGAGAAAACCCGCTTCCCTCCAACTCTCCGGCCACTGACCCGCGCTCCACCTACCCTGGCAGTAAGCGCCATAGCCACCCGAACCGGCCGCGTCCGTGAACAAGACCAGATCAGCATTGCCGACCGGCCCAACCTGCCAAATGGCCCGCCCATTGAATTCCGCCAGAAAGGAATCCCAAATCTTCAAGTCTTCCTGTAACTCCCTCGTCAACCTCACAAAGTGATTCAGCATGCGCACCCCCGCCGTGGCAGCCGCCAATCGTCTACAGAAAATGCGCCCCATAGGTATAATCCTTCAAGCAAAATTCAATTTGCAGAGCAAGGACTGCACTTCCTTCAAGCGAAGCTTACGCTTGCCGCTGGCCACACACACCTCCTGCCTCAATGCCACCAATTTGTCCTCCGGCAACCTACACTCCATTGCCATCGAATCAATCGTGATTCCCAGGAAAATCAAGTCCGATTTGGGGCCTTCTGTCTTATCCGCCGCCAGGGGGATCCCAAATCTGTTTGCTAAATGCTAAACTGTCCCGAGCAAAATGCCGCAACAACGAGAATCCGGGGGGCCTATGCATAAAAAATCATCCAAATAGTGGATAATAGAACTCACCCCCGCAACCTCCCTAACCGCCCATTCAAAAAATGAGCTGAACTGTTCAAAATATGCACAAGAAATGGAACATCCCATCGGGAGACACCTGTCCACGAAGTACTCCCCCTGCCAGCAACAACCCAACAAACACATGCTCTCGGGGTGTACCGGCAACAACCGAAAAGCCGACTCCACATCGGTTTTCGCCATAAGCGATCCCCTACCATATCTTCTAACCCACGCTACTGCCGCATCAAATAATGTATAGGTAACCGCACATGCCTGCGGGTCAATACCATCATTAACCGAGCCGCCCTTAGGGTAGGACAGATGATGAATCATCCTGTACTGACCCGGTTCCTTTTTTGGAACAACACCCAACGGGGAAACAACTAAACCTGGCAGTGGAGGATCCACGAACGGGCCCGCCATCCGCCCTAACGCCACCTCCTTCGCCAATTTGGCCGACACCACCTCCTGATGGAGACGGGCCGACCTCAAATTATCCGAGATCGGTGGCACCTCCCGCACCATACTCGGAATCCTAAACCCTTCCCTAAAGCCAACCTCCAAAAACTGTGCCGCTGCCCTGTCCGGATACCTACTTAGAAAAGGAAGCATCCTTACCAGACTCACCGGCGTCATTCCTTTTTCCAGCGTTGTCCCCTGGTCGACCCTTGCCCTGCTTGAAGCATCGCAGGAAGGGGTGGCTCCCTCTACAGCCTGAGCACTCGTGCTTGTATCTGCACGATGAACCGAAACGGCACATTCCTTCATTGAACTGCCAGCAGACCCCTTTCTTTTTAGGCCCCCCTGGAAAAAACTGACCCGACCCGATCGAAGATGTCATCAACTTCATCCAAAGACTAATGTCTTTGTGATCCCATCTGATGGAGGGGCGAACTGCCTTCCGCTGACGAAACTGTTCGTCATACCGAAGCCATGCCAAACCCCCATAAACCCTATGAGCCTCACTGATCGCCTCAAGATAGCAAAACAGTGCAGAGCAATTGTCCGGGGCCTTTTCCCCCATCACACTTGCAAAAATCGCAAATGCTTGCAACCAGTTTGCAAATGTGCGCGGGATTAACCTATACCTCCTCTTCTCTTCCTCATCCTTTTTACTCTCATCCAGCTTTACCCGATCTAAATTAAACTTCTCCAAGGGGAGCAGGGAAAAAATTTCCACAAACTCGTCCTTCCAAATCTTTTCCCGCACCTCCTTCTTCAAATGAGCCCCTAAAGGGCCCTCAAAACACACGTATACCTCACAACGCGCTGCGTCCCCTAAACGCACTTTGTCCAAATCCTTGTCTCCCGCCTCCGATCCAGTCTTAGTACCCCTGGCGTCCTTTTCCGTCTGCGTCTCCGTTATCACCGACACCTTCTGCGCTGTTCCCCCCCACCTGACGGCCCCCCCACCACCGCAGGCGGGAGAACCCACGGCGTCACCGGAGCTGGGGATCTCACCTCCCCCCGTCCAATCGCCGTAGCAGCTCCCTGAGGGACTCCCACAACCCCTGAGACCCTTCCCCCACCCCCTGCCCGGACTGGGCACTGCCCTCCCCCATCCCCCTCCCCCCACAACCTCCATGCTCCCCCCCTTAAGACCCCCCTCCCCCCAATACGTCCCCGCTCCCCCCCTTACATCCCCCCCCTCCCCCCCTACAACCCCCCGCCCCACAAGACAATGCAGAGTGTGAGCACTCCCCAGGCTGTCCCAGGCGATAGGAACCTCCAGCCGCCCCACCGGACACTCCTGCAGACTCCTGGGGATCTTCAGACAGCTCTCCTTCCTCACTGCTGCTGCCAGCCCGGTCCACCGATCGTTGAGACTGCTGATGTCCTTCAGGTCCTCCACTTCCGCTGGGCACAGGAGAAAAGCCGACATTCCTCAGAGTGCTCTGTCCAGGATTCAAAATTGGCGCCGAACTGGTGATGTCATCAAGCCGCGCCGCACTCCCGTCCACCGCACAGGCATTCCTATGGCCAGCCCTCCCAGGACCCACACTGAGCCTGGAGGCGGGGCCTCCCGACCGACGTGAAGCACTGGCGCGATCCTGCACACTGCCAGCAGCCAAGATGGAGACTCCACGAGGTAAGCCCCCAGCTGCCTCAACTCCCGCACTGGTGCTCGCTTGTCTGCTTCTCCCCCGGCGTATTGCCCCCCCGACCGGAACATCGCCAGAGGTAGCAGCCGAATGTATCTGAGCCACGGAGGTGGCAGGAGGGGGTGGGGGCCCGCCGGCCCCCCGAACCTCCCCCCCTTGGGACTTTGCCGTGGACGGGGATTCCTTCCAGGCCCCCCGCTCGATGCCCGGAGTGTCCGCTCGGCGGGGGGGCCTGAAGGGGCCCAGCTGGGGCTCCCATAACGGCGTCGAGTCCTGGGGGTATTGTCTGGGCTCAGGCGCTCCGGGGGTCTAGACCTCCGAGCACGCATCTGGACAGGCCCTGCTGTGGAAGGACCCTGTCCTACCCCCTGCAGCATGGCAGCAATCTGGCCCTGAAGCCACTCCGTGCCATGAGCCTCCGCTGCTTCCCTAAGCTGCGTCCAAAGATCCTGCAACCCACTCATCCTAACTAACCTCTCTCTATCTGCTTGCAGGACACAACGTCTCTCCTCGCTTGCTGACCCCCAACTGCTGACTTGCCCCACCCTGGCACATGGAAGAAGGAACCACACTCCTCCCCCCCTTGTGACCATCCACCAATGGGGTAAGTACGCCTGCATCCTAAAACCACCCCCACGCTGCCTTTTCTTAGCCCAGTCATTCCCTTGCACCCTGTCATGTATGTCCTGCGCTTCCTTTTTAATACAGCTCCGTACATGTCTGATCAAATAGAAGAGCTAATGGAGCTCAAATTGCTGATAAAGATAATGCTGGTTCTGACAGACAGGAGTCGGAACACACAGAGCATTGAATTTGGTTGTGTATGGGGCTGAGTAGGCACAGACAGGTCAGGCTCAGGGTGTCCATGCTGTCCACAGCCAAAAGTGCCTACAATGGGCACGTGAGCATCAGAACTGGACCACGAAACAATGGAAGAAGGTGGCCTTATCTGATGAATTCAAGAATGGTTTGAGGAACACAACAATGAGTTTGGGGTGTTGACTTTGCCTCCGAATCCTCCAGATCTCAATCCAACTGAGTATCTGTGGGATGTGCTGGAAAAACAAGCCTGAACTATGGAGGCCCCACCTCACAACTTACAGGACTTAAAGGACCTGCTACTGATGGCTTGGTGGCAGATACCACAGCATACCTTCAGAGGTCTAGGAGTCCATGCCTAGACAGGGGGTGGTCGCCTCATCTGCAGGATTGTTACCTCAGTTTCTGGGACAGACTACATTCCTGGTGGCCGTTGTGTTACTATACCGCATACCTGTGAACTGTAACGCCATGTGAGTAATTGGGACCCGATAATTGTTTGGTTAGATTTCCTGTCAATTGATATGTATGAGTTTTAATTAGAGCTAATTGGTGTTCTGTTTAGTTAAATATTTTCAGACATATGGATGCATCAGCCCCTGAAGAAGTGGCTTTGCACCACAAAACGCGTAGGGCATTATAGGACGCACCAAATTATCTACTATATCCGATTATTGCATGCGCCCAAAGAAAATATCCTTATATGGAGCTTTATAAACTTTCTGCCCAAATTATACAATTCAAATGGAGTTTTAATTTATAATTGGTAACTGGAATGCGTTGCTATATCAATTCTATGTATATATAGGAATTGGCTCTATGGAATCCTATTGTGTATGTGTATATATATGAAATGGCTTTTATTGCTATATATGTATATGTACAGTGGTGTGAAAAAGTGTTTGCCCCCTTCCTCATTTCCTGTTCCTTTGCATGTTTGTCACGCTTAAGTGTTTCGGAACATCAAACCAATTTAAACAATAGTCAAGGACAACACAAGTAAACACAAAATGCAATTTGTAAATGAAGGTGTTTATTATTAAAGATGAAAAAAAATCCAAACCATCATGGCCCTGTGTGAAAAAGTGATTGCCCCCTAAACCTAATAACTGGTTGGGCCACCCTTAGCAGCAACAACTGCAACCAAGCGTTTGCGATAAAGTGCAATGAGGCTTTTACAGCGTCCTGGAGGAATTTTGGCCCACTCATCTTTGCAGAATTGTCCTAATTCAGTTACATTAGAGGGTTTTCGAGCATGAACGGCCTTTTTAAGGTCATACCACAACATCTCAATAGGATTCAGGTCAGGACTTTGGCTAGGCCACTCCAAAGTCTTCATTTTGTTTTTCTTCAGCCATTCGGTGGTGGACTTGCTGGTGTGTTTAGGATCATTGTCCTGCTGCAGAACCCAAGTTCGTTTCAGCTTGAGTACACGAACAGATGGTCGGACGTTCTCCTTCAGGATCTCTTGGTAGACAGCAGAATTCATAGTTCCTTTTATCACGGCAAGTCTTCCAGGTCCTGAAGCAGCAAAACAGCCCCAGACCATCACACTACCACCACCATATTTTACTGTTGGTATAATGTTCTTTTTATGAAATGCCGTGTTCCTTCTACGCCAGATATACTTGGACACACACCTTCCAAAGAGTTCAATTTTTGTCTCATCGGTCCACAGAATGTTGTCCCAAAAGTCTTGGGGATCATCAAGATGTGTTGTGGAGAAATTGAGACGAGCTTTGATGTTCTTTTTGCTCAGCAGTGGTTTTCTCCTTGGAACTCTGCCATGCAGGCCATTTTTGCCCAGTCTTTTCCTGATGGTGGAGGCATGAACGCTGACCTTAACTGAGGCAAGTGAGGCCTGCAGTTCCTTGGACGTTGTTGTGGGGTCTTTTGTGACCTCTTGGATGAGTCGTCGCTGCGCTCTTGGGGTAATTTTGGGCGGCCGGCCACTCCTGGGAAGGTTCACCACTGTTCCATGTCTTCGCCATTTGTGGATAATGGCTCTCACTGTGGTTCGCTGGATTCCCAAAGCTTTGGAAATGGCTTTATAACCCTTTCCAGACTGATAGATCTCAATTACTTTCTTTCTCAATTGTTCCTGAATTTCTTTGGGTCTCGGCATGATGTGTAGCTTTTAAGGATCTTCTGGTGGACCTTACTGTGTCAAGCAGCTCCTATTTAAGTGATGCCTTGATTGTGAACAGGTGTGGCAATAATCAGGCCTGGGTGTGGCTAGAGAAATTGAACTCAGGTGTGGACAACCACAGTTATAGTATGTTTTAACAAGGGGGGCAATCACTTTTTCACACAGGGCCACGATGGTTTGGATTTTTTTTCACCTTTAATAATAAACACCTTCATTTACAAATTGCATTTTGTGTTTACTTGTGTTGTCCTTGACTATTGTTTAAATTGGTTTGATGTTCCGAAACACTTAAGTGTGACAAACATGCAAAGGAACAGGAAATGAGGAAGGGGGCAAACACTTTTTCACACCACTGTATGAAATGGTTTTATATTTTCTGTTAAATGCTATATGAATTCCAAGGCAATAAATATGTTGTATTTTATAATTCATAGCTGTCTGTCAATTGCCTCACTCAAAGTCCCAAATTTCTTGTTCAACTAATTGATTTCGGGATGCAGGGGCATAGGAATATGGGCCTCATTTAACCACTTCACCACTGGGCACTTAAACCCCCTTTCTAACCAGACCAATTTTCAGCTTTCGGTGCTATCACATTTAGAATGACAATTAAGCCCCGTACACACGAGCGGACTTTTCAACATCCAAAGTCCGACGGAATGATTCCGTCAGACTATTCGATCGTGTGTGGGCTGCAACGGACTTTTGATTAGCGAAAGTCTGACGGACTTTAGAAAATGGAACATGCTTCAAATTTTTCCGACGGAACTCCGCCGGACCCAGTTCCTCCGAAAAATTCGCTCTTGTGTATGCTATTCCGACGGACTAAAACCGACGCTAGGGCAGCGATTGGCTACTGGCTATGAACTTCCTTATTCTAGTCCAGTCGTACGTCATCACCTTCGAATCCGTCGGAGTTTGGTGTGATTGTGTGTGGCCAAGTCCGCTCAGTCGAAAAGTCCGGCAGAACTCTGTTGGAACTTCGGCAGAACTCCGGCAGAACTCCTTCGGATGTCTGTCGGACATAAGTCCTCTCGTGTGTACGCGGCTTTACTCAGTCATGCAACCCTGTACCCAAATGAAATTGTTCTCCTTTTTTTCACACAAATAGAGTTTTCTTTTGGTGGTATTTAACCACTTGGGTACCGCGCTATTGCCGAATGACGGCATTAGCGCGGACCTAGATTTCCAGGACTACGTCTATTGACGTCGTCCTGGTTACGAGCGGCCTGCGCGCCCCCTGAGGGGCGCGCGCGGCGCGCTCTGTGATCGGCGAGTCCGTGAGACTCGCCTGATCACCGATCCGTGTAAGGGGTCGATCCCGACCCCTTATCACGTGATCAGCTGTCAGCCAATGACAGCTGATCATGTGATAGAACGGAGCCGGTAATCGGCTATTATTCCTCCTTGCGCTGACAGCGCGAGGAGAAAAAAAAAAGCCGATCACCGGCGGCCGTGATCGGGACATCAGTCCCGATCACGGCCAGCAATGAAAGGCACCACATGGCACCTGCCAGTGCCCACCTGCCTCCCGCAGTGCCATCCTGAAATATAACAAAGTAAAAGTAAGTGCCCCCCGTCTGTGCCCATAATGCCCACAGTGCCACCCCACAGTGCCACCCACAGTGCCACCCAATCTGCCTCAAAGGTGCTGCACCCCAGTGCCGCCCATCAGTGCCCAGCAGTGCCGCCCATCAGTGCCCAGCAGTGCCGCCCATCAGTGCCCAGCAGTGCCACCTATCAGAGCCACCTATCAGTGCCACCTATCAGTGCCCATCAGTCCCATCTATCTGTGGTACCTATCAGTGCCCATCCGTGCCACCCATCCGTGCCACTTATCCGTGCCACCCATCCGTGCCATCTTATCTGTGCCCATCTTTGCCCATCAGTGCCGCCTTATCTGTGCCCATCGGTGCCGCCTTATCTGTGCCTATTAGTGCCGCCTTAACTATGCCTATCAGTGCCCACAAGTGCAGCCTATCAGTGCCCACCAATGCAGCCTATCAGTGCCCACCAATGCAGCCCATCAGTGCCCACCAATGCAGCCTATCAGTGCCGCCTTATCAGCGCACTTCAATGAAGGAGAAAAATGACCCGTTTGCAAAATTTTATAACAAACTATTAAAACATGATTTTTTTTTTTTTTGCATCTTTTTTTGTTTGTTTAGCAAAAAATAAAACTCCGAGCTGTAACTAAATACCACCAAAAGAAAGCTCTATTTGTGGGAAAAAAATGATAGAAATTTCATTTGGGTACAGTGTTGTATGCCCGCGCAATTGTCATTCAAAGTGCATCAGCGCTGAAAGCTGAAAATTGGTCTGGGACTGAGGGGGGTTTAAGTGCCCAGTAAGCAAGTGGTTAATCACCGCTGGGGTTTTTTATTTTTTGCGCTATAAAAAAAGACAGAAAATTTGGTAAAAAAATAAATAAAATTATTTGTTTCTGTTAAGATTTATTGAAGAGTATTGACAGAGTATTGCAGTGTTGCAGAGTATTGGCGAGTATTAGCAGAGTATTGCAGAGTATTACAGTGTTGCAGAGTATTGGCGAGTATTGGCAGAGTATTGGCACCGTATTGCAGTGTTGCAGAGTATTGGCGAGTATTGGCAGAGTATTGGCAGAGTATTGGCGAGTATTGGCGAGTATTGGCGAGTATTGGCAGAGTATTGGCGAGTATTGGCAGAGTATTGGCGAGTATTGGCAGAGTATTGGCAGAGTATTGCAGTGTTGCAGAGTATTGCAGTATTGGCAGAGTATTGGCAGAGTATTGCAGTGTTGCAGAGTATTGGCGAGTATTGGCAGAGTATTGGCAGAGTAATGCAGTGTTACAAAGTATTGGCAGAGTATTACAGAGTATTGGCAGAGTATTACAGTGTTGCAGAGTATTGGCAGAGTATTGCAGTGTTGCAGAGTATTGGCAGAGTATTGGCACAGAATTGCAGTGTTGCAGAGTATTTGGCGAGTATTAGCAGAGTATTGGCAGAGTATTGCAGTGTTGCAGAGTATTGGCGAGTATTGGCAGAGTATTGGCAGAGTATTGCAGTGTTGCAGGGTATTGGCAGAGTATTGCAGTGTTGCAGAGTATTGCAGTATTGGCAGAGTATTGGCAGAGCATTGCAGTGTTGCAAAGTATTGGCAGAGTATTGCAGTGTTGCAGAGTATTGGCGAGTATTGGCAGAGTATTGCAGAGTATTGCAGTGTTGCAGAGTATTGCAGAGTATTGCAGTGTTGCAGAGTATTGGCAGAGTATTACAGTGTTGCAGAGTATTGGCAGAGTATTGGCGAGTATTGGCGAGTATTGGCAGAGTATTGGCGAGTATTGGCAGAGTATTGGCACAGTATTGCAGTGTTGCAGAGTATTTTGAGAGTATTGGCAGAGTATTGCAGAATATTGCACAGTGTTGCAGAGAATTGGCAGAGTATTGCACAGTGTTGCAGAGTATTGCAGAGTATTGCACAGTGTTGCAGAGTATTAGCAGAGTATTGCACAGTGTTGCAGAGTATTATCAGAGTGTTGCAGAGTATTACAGTGTTGCAGAGTATTGTCAGAGTATTGCAGAGTATTGCACAGTGTTGCAGAGAATTGGCAGAGTATTGCACAGTGTTGCAGAGTATTGCAGATTATTGCACAGTGTAGCAGAGTATTGCACAGTGTTTCAGAGTATTGCACAGTGTTGCAGAGTATTGCACAGTGTTGTAGAGTATTGGCAGAGTACTGCACAGTGTTGCAGAGTATTGCAGAGTATTGCACAGTGTTGCAGAGAATTGGCAGAGTATTGCACAGTGTTGCAGAGTATTGCAGAGTATTGCACAGTGTTGCAGAGTATTTCACAGTGTTGCAGAGTATTGCAGAGTATTTCACAGTGTTGCAGAGTATTGGCAGAGTACTGCACAGTGTTGCAGAGTATTGCACAGTGTTGCAGAGTATTGCAGAGTATTGCACAGTGTTGCAGAGTATTGCAGAGTATTGCACAGTGTGGGGAGAGTATTGGCACAGAGTAGCGCTGTGGGCACTACACATCCAGCCCACAGCACTGCTGTCATCGCTCCCCCTCTCCCCTCCCACTGTACCAATTGGTACTGAGAGGGGGGGGGAGGAACCGGCGTCATGTCATGACACAGGCTTGTTTACAAGTGATCGTAGTGCCTGGCTACTGAGTTCATCGCCCCATCCCTGCACTCAGTGCACTGATTGACAGCACTGGCAGGCAGCAATGATTGGCACTGATTGGCACTGCTAGTCAGTACTGATGGGCCCTGATTGGCACTGATAGGTGGCACTGATTGGCAGCACTAATGGCACTGATAGGCAGCACTGATTGGCAGCATTTAGTGGCACTGATAGGCAACAGTGATGGGCACTAATTGACACCACTGGTGGGCACTGATAGGCAACACTGATAGTCAGCACTGATGGGCGCTGATAGGTGGCACTCATGGGCATTGATTGGCAGCACTGAGAGGCACTGATTGAAAGCACTGGCACTGATTGGCACTGGTTGGTGGCCCTTATTGGGAACACTGATAGGTGGCATTGGTTGGCACTGACATGTGGCACTGATTGGAAGCACTGATCGGCACTGACAGGTGGCACTGATTGGAAACACTGATTAGCACTGACAGGTGGCGCTGATTGAAAGCACCGATTGGCACTCATAGGAAACACTGATTAGCATTGCTTGTCACTGGTCACTGACAGGTGGCACTGATTGACACTGGCAGGTGGCACTGACAGAGGAGAGGGAGTATCACACTGAGCCGATATTGATGCTTAGTGAAACTGTGTGTGACACTTTTAAGTAATATAACTGCATACAGAGAGAGACCAGCTGTCAGAATTCAGAGGTGATGTTGGGGGTTGGTGGGGCCCGGCAGCTATCAAACACCAGCCAATGATAGGGCTGCTTGAGGAAGGGGTGGGGCCACATACACATAACGTCCCGCCCAGTCAGGCCGGCCCCTTGGCTGGGAGTGAAGATGGCCGAAAAGTTAGAGGGGCTTTTAAACCAGGGCGAAAGGGGGGAGGCTCTAGACATAGAGATAACCAGTGCGGAATGTATTTCAGTGGGTAGTATTAGGGGCATTAGTGGTAGGTTGGTTAAAACACCTAAACCCGAGGTAAGTATAGTAACAAGTGCAACCTCAGAACACCCAATAAGGAGACAGTATGCATCTGGACAAAACTACAAGGCATGTTCACTAGACATGTGCACACTGAAATATTTTGTTTCGGAATTTAGTTTTAGTCCGAAAAATACATTTATTTAGTTACTCCTGAAATTTGTTTTTATTTATTTCGTTTATCGTTAAAAATTTAATTCTTCCGAAAATCCAAATGAATTAAGGTCGAATCTGTCATTGAAGGTTTATGATATCTGTCGAATGTTCAAAGAAGATTCGACGGAGCAGCTGAACTGTATGACTCCGTGTGGATTAGCTGCTCCGTCAAATCTTTTTAGAACTTTCGACAGACACCATAAGCCAAAGATTTGACGTTTGTATGTTTTTCGCTGCTTTGTCGAATCTTTGTCCTTCATGTTGAATGTATATAGTCAGGGCTGGACTGGGAAAAAAATTTGCCCTGGACTTCATCCAGACCGGCCCACTTTAATTTTGCAAACACGCAAAAAACAGTATATAAACTGTATGCAATTGCGCAAAAAGCCCCTAGAGAACCCCCCTTACATCAGGGTCCCCAGAGAGCCCCCCACTTATATTGGGGTCCCCAGAGAGCCTCCCCCTACATCAGGGTCCCCATATAGCCTTCCCCTTACATCAGGGCCCCCTGAGAGCCCCTCTTACATCAGAGTCCCCAGAGATCATCTGCCTTACATCAGGGTCCCTAGAGAGCCAACCCCTTACATCCGGGTCCCCACAGAGCCCCCCCTTACATCCGGAGTCCACAGAGAGCCTCTCTCTTATATCAGGTTCCCCAGAGAGCCCCTGGTTTACATCAGGGTCCCCAGAGAGCCCCTCCTTACATCAGGGTCACCAGAAAGAGGGCAGGTAGTGGGCCGGGACCCTGTGGTTGGGGACTCCTGGACTGACTTGGGGCTATGGGCCCCAGATTCGGGGGCTATAGCCCCAAAAGTCCCCCCCAACGATGCCACTGGCTGTCACTAAAACCGGCCCACTGAGCCATCGGCCCACCGGGAAACTCCCTATAGTCCCTATGGCCAGTACATGCCTGTATATAGTTCAAACAGAAAATGGACTGGTGATAGTGATCACTGATCAGACGGGTAACAAGATAGGGTATATAGAATCTATATAGAATCTCAATCTATAATATAGAATCTATAATAATAAATCCACCCCCCCCCCCCCCCACACACAACACGGGCAGCCTCTGAGGCTATCACAACATTAACAACACTACTATCACTATCAGGTTCACAACACTAACACAATAGCAGCAGATTATTATGAAAAAGTTAAGTTGAACTGTAGCTTGCTTCACTATTGTTCTGCTGCTGTGCTTATGCTTAATTGCTAAATAATTCAGGTTCTCTGACAAACGGACCAGCTAAGATTGACTGTCTTCTGAAATGATTCAGTGTGTGTCTCTCTCTCTGCTAGAAATCGTAAGTTGGCTGTACGTGTGTACTTAGTTCTAGCTATTTTACTCTTTGGTTACAATCAGCCAATAACATTCATAAATCATCATTATTTTTATTTTACTTCCCCCACCCAATTCCAACAGCGATCTTTTCTCTCGCTGTCAAATCTTTTTTCTCTATGTCGAATCTTTTCTCTCTATGTCAAATCTTTTCTCTCTATGTCGAATCTTTTCTCTGTATGTCGAATCTTTTCTCTCTATGTCGAATCTTTTCTCTCTATGTCGAATCTTTTCTCTGTATGTCGAATCTTTTCTCTCTATGTCGAATCTTTTCTCTCTATGTCGAATCTTTTCTCTATGTCGAATCTTTTCTCTCTATGTCGAATCTTTTCTCTCTATGTCGAATCTTTTCTCTCTATGTCGAATCTTTTCTCTGTATGTCGAATCTTTTCTCTCTATGTCGAATCTTTTCTCTCTCTGTCAAATCTTTTCTTCCTACGTTGAATCTTTTCTCTCTATGTCGAATCTTTTCTTTCTATGTCGAATCTTTTCTCTCTCTGTGGAATCTTTTCTTTCTATGTCAAATCTTTTCTCTCTCTGTGGAATCTTTTCTTTCTATGTCGAATCTTTTCTCTCTATGTTGAATCTTTTCTTTCTATGTCGAATCTTTTCTCTCTATGTCGAATCTTTTCTCTCTCTGTCAAATCTTTTCTTCCTACGTCAAATCTTTTCTCTCTATGTCGAATCTTTTCTTTCTATGTCAAATCTTTTCTCTCTATGTCGAATCTTTTCTTTCTATGTCAAATCTTTTCTCTCTCTGTGGAATCTTTTCTTTCTATGTCGAATCTTTTCTCTCTATGTTGAATCTTTTCTTTCTATGTCGAATCTTTTCTCTCTATGTCGAATCTTTTCTCTCTATGTCAAATCTTTTCTCTGTCAAATCTTTTCTCTATGTCGAATCTTTTCTCTCTATGTCGAATCTTTTCTCTCTATGTAGAATAATCCTGGACTAATAGAGCTAAGGTTAGGCACATTCGACCACAGGTTCGATAGACACAGATTGTCATTGTCAGCATCATGTCGAATCTCCTATCTATATCGAACTGTTGTCACAACGAAAACGAAAATAAAGCATCTAGCCATCTAGATAAAGGAAGGCCCGTAGACGTGGTGTATCTGGATTTTGCAAAGTCATTTGATACAGTTCCCCATAAATGTTTACTATAGAAGCTAAGGTCTGCCAACCTGGACCATGGGGTGAGTACATGGATTGAAAACTGGCTACAAGGGCAAGCTCAGAGGGTGGTGATAAATGGGGAGTACTCGGAATGGTCAGGGGTGGGTAGTGGGGTCCCCCAGGGTTCTGTGGTGGGACCAATCCTGTTTAATTTGTTCATAAATGACCTGGAGGATGGGGATGGGGTAAACAGTTGGATCTCTGTATTTGTGGATGATACTAAGCTAAGCAGGGCAATAACTTCTCCGCAGGATGTGGAAACCTTGCAAGAAGATCTGAACAATTAATGGGGTGGGCAACTACATGGCAAATGAGGTTTAATGTAGAAAAATGTAAAATAATGCATTTGGGTGGCAAAAAAATGAATGCAATCTATACACTGGGGGGAGAACCTCTGGGGGGATCTAGGATGGAAAAGGACCTGGGAGTCCTAGTAGATGATAGGCTCAGCAATGCCAAGCTGCTGCTAACAAAGCAAACAGAATATTGGCATTAAAAAGGGGATCAACTCCAGAGATAAAACAATAATTTTCCCGCTCTACAAGACTCTGGTCCGGCCGCACCTGGAGTATGCTGTCCAGTTCTGGGCACCAGTCCTCAGGAAGGATGTACTGGAAATGGAGTGACTACAAAGAAGGGCAACAAAGCTAATAAAGGGTCTGGTGGATATTAGTTATGAGGAAAGGTTGTGAGCTCTGAACTTATTCTCTCTGGAGAAGAGACGCCTGAGAGGGGATATGATTTCAATGTATAAATACCGTACTGGTGACCCCACGATAGGGAGAAAACGTATTCTCAAAAGGGAGTTTAACAAGACTCGTGGCCACTCATTAAAATTAGAAGAAAAGAGGTTTAACCATAAACTACGTAGAGGGTCTCTTTACTGTAAGAGCAGCAAGGATGTGGAATTCCCTTCCACAGGCGGTGGTCTCAGCGGGGGGCATCGATAATTTCAAAAAACGATTAGATAAGCACCTGAACGATCGCAACATACAGGGATTTACAATGTAATATTGATATAAAAGCGCACACACACAGGTTGGACTTTTTTCAACCTTACCAACTACCATGTTTCCTCGAAAATAAGACCTAGCGTGATTGTCGGTGATGGCTTCAATATAAGCCCTACCCCCCAAATAAGCCCTACCCTGTGTCTCTGAAAATAAGCCCTACCCTGAAAATAAGACCTACAACTAGGGCTTATTTGGGGGGTAGGGCTTATATTGCAGCCATCACCGACAATCACGCTGGGTCTTATTATTTAGGGGGAATAGAATATGTAACTATGCGTAGAGTAGTTTAGAGTTGTGAAGAATTGCCATGCTGCTTGCAATAAAAGAAAAAAAAAAAATATTAACAGCTAAAAAGTAGTCCAAATATAGTCCAACATGCAGTAAAAAAAATTTTTAATAAATGTGACAAAATGAGTAGTTTCGTTTATTTTATTTAGTGTTTTTTGCAATGTTTTTTTTTGTGTGTATTTAATCATATATTTATGTACTGTCAATTTAAAAAAATGTATTTAACTTTTTCCCCACAGTCTGTTTTATTTTCTCTGTGAAAAAAACAAAAAACAAAACGCTGATTATTATATTTTGTTTTTGTTTTGTTTTGTTTTTCTCTGGTCAAATTTGTTTATTGATTTTGAAAATATAAACATTGGTACAATTAACAAAATATTGATTACATTCAATGGTAGCATTAGTTGAATTTACATGTCAGATCTTAGTATTTCTTGTAGTTACAGGCATTTAAAGATTTAAGTAGGCTGTATGTTTTTAGAAAGACTAAGGTGTTACAATCAATTTTAACAATTTATATAATCAAGAGCAACAAAAAATTGGTAAACTTTTAATTTTTAGAGTAATATGTAATAAAGAAATTATATTAATTACTACGAGATTCAGTTACTTCTAATAGGACATTAGAACTTACTATTATTGTATTATAATTGAGCGTTATAAAAGTGAATGTTTCGCTACCATTTTTTGTTTTTGTTTTTAAGCAAGGTCAACTCCTGGAGTTTCTTTTAAAAGACCACCTTGGAAAAAACAAAAACACCAAAATGTCCTTAATTTTGTCTAAATTTTCCAGATTTTCACAGAAATTTCAGAGGAGAAAATAAAAAATACAATTCTAAATGTCACTCGTCCCTGTTAATGAATAATCTTGGATTTAACCACTTGCTTACCGGGCACTTAAACCCCCCTCCTGCCCAGACCAATTTTCAGCGCTGACGCACTTTGAATGACAATTGCGCGGGCATACAACACTGTACCCAAATTAAATTTTTATCATTTTTTTCCCACAAATAGAGCTTTCTTTTGGTGGTATTTAATTACAGCTCGGGGTTTTATTTTTTGCTAAACAAACAAAAAAAGATGCAAAGTAAAAAAAATAAAAATAAATCATGTTTAATAGTTTGTTATAAAATTTTGCAAACAGGTAATTTTTCTCCTTCATTGATATGCGCTGATGAGGCAGGACTGGTGGGCACTGATAGGCACAGTTAAGGAGGCACTGATGAGGACAGATAAGGCAGTACTGATGGGCACAGATAAGGCGGCACTGATGGGCAAAGATGGGCACAAATAAGATGGCACTGTGGGTGGCACTGATGGGCACTGATAGGTACCACTGATAGATGGGACTGATGGGCACTGATAGGTGGCTCTGATAGGTGGCACTGATGGGCGGCACTGATGGGCACTGGTAGATGACACTGATGGGCACTGATATGCGGCACTGAGGTGCAGCACTGCTGTTGAGGCAGTTTGTGGGGACTGATAGGTGGCACTGTGGGCACTGATGGGTGGTACTATGGTTACCGATAGGTGTAGGTGGCACTATGGGCAGTGATGGGTGGCACTGATGGGCACTGATAGGTACCACTGATAGATGGGACTGATGGGTACTGATAGGTGGCTCTGATAGGTGGCACTGATGGGCGCTGGTAGATGACACTGATGGACACTGATATGCGGCACTGAGGTGCAGCACTGCTGTTGAGGCAGATTGTGGGGACTGATAGGTGGCACTGTGGGCACTGATGGGTGGCACTGTGGGCACTGATAGGTGACACTATGGGCACTGATGGGTGGCACTGTGGGAACTGATGGGTGGCACTGTTGCCTATTCTTAGGTGGCACTGGCAGGGGGCAGGTGGGCACTGATGAGCTGGCGCCAGCTTGCCGTGATCGGGACTGATGTCCCTCTCACGGCTGCCGGTGATCGGCTTTTTTTTTTTCTGTCAGCACGAGAAGGAAACCTGTTGTCATTGGCTGACAGCTGATCACGTGGTAAGGAGTCGGGACCGACCCCTTACTCCGATCTGTGATCCAACGAGTCTCATAGATTCGCTGACCATGGGGGGGCGCAGGCCGCTCGTGCACGGGACGACGTCAATAGACGTAGTCCCGGCAAAGCAGGTCCACGCTGTAGCCGTCATTCGGCTATAGCGTGGATCTCTAGTGGTTAAAATGATGTATTTTTTTTTTTTTTTTTTTTCAGCTGACAATCTTATTTATAAAATAGATTTTACTGACTTGTTTTTGTTCTTTTTTTTTTTTTTATGGCAGTGTTGGAACTGTGATGATAAATTGGCCAGGAGAGGTCTATAAATAGAAAAATCTGTCGGAAATGATATTTCCTATGATTAAAGAAGGAAAAGCAATTTCCGCCTTCGCAAACAGACTTTATAGATGACACATTTGTCTTCCTCACATCCCTCGTGTTCCGGGGATCCTCCATGATGAGAAGAGTCTGGTGCCACCACCAGTCTCAGTGGTCGGTGGGAAGGCTGTCATTTTCCTCCTCCTCATCCTGAGAGGCAGCGGCAGGTGACAACACTTGTGGTTCCACATTATCTTCCCAATGTGGCTTCCATGAATCATCCAAATCTCATCAGAAGAACATATTTCTGTCAGCCCCGGGGAGGGGAACAACAGGGACTTTGTGCTGGAATTTGGAAAGCTTTGAGTTTATGGATCTAATGAGCCAGCAAGGAAAATTCACACAACTGGTTGACTATACTTCCTCAGCTCCGACCTTCACAGATAAACCATTAACCATTATCTGTGACTGTAGATATTGCAGAGAAAAATGGGACTTTCAGTTCCTATATATTAATCACCGAACCTATATCTGTACATATCATTAAACAAGTTTTTATTACAAACAAGTCATAAACACAACATCAAAGGTAATGATAGTCTTGTATTGTATGGTATGAAAATCTGATAAACCACCTTCCGCTTTAACCTATCTGTATAGTATATCCATGTCAAAGAGCGTGTTGGTGCATCCACTTTATTGGAAATCGTCCGAGTCGTCAGATAGGCAATTACTAATTACCAAAAGTATTGGGACGCCAGCCCCCCTACACACGGTCGGAGAATCCGTCGGAATGTGTCCTATCGTACCGTGTTGTCGGATAATCCGACTGTGTGTGGTATGCATCGGACTGTTTCCATCGGAATATCCGTCGGACCAAACTTTCCAATTTGTTGGAAATATTTTCCGACAAACTGGTCCGATAGGACATACTCCGATCATGTGTAGAGAATTCCGATCGGACAAAGTGCCACGCATGCTCAGATCAAATTCCTACATCAAAGCTATTGGCTACTAGCCTGAACGTAGTCCCATCGTAACGAAATTACGTCATCACGTTCTGAAAGATCGGATTTTTCGACAACTTTGTCCGACCGTGTGTATGCAACAGTTTCGGACAAAATCCGACGGACAAAATTCGACGGATTTGGTTGGCAGAATGTCCGACCGTGTGTACGGGGGCTTACACGCACGTGAACATGATGGCTGAGCAGTGGCGTTTGCTAGGGGAGTGTGAGGGGGGGTGCGGCCCGCACCCAGGGGCCACACACTACAGGGGTGACACCATCCCAAGAGGGAGGAAAGCCCTTGCTGGAAACCCACCTCCAGTGCCACAGGTGTTCTCCTCCTCCTCTTTCTCCACGGCGCTGCTGCTTGTCACGATCCATTCTCCACCTGGGCAGCACGTGGCTGCACACTGTCTTCTCCTCTCCAGCTCTCGCCCGGGTGTTCCATGTATCGGAGCCACCTGAGCTGGTGCGGTAACGGGAGGGGGAGTGTCGGCTTGAGATGAGGGCGAATGTCCTCCACGGTGTTGTGACAGAGTTTCCCCTGCGGGGGCTCTACTGATGAAGGGAGGTAGCTTGTGCTAGGGGGGGCTGTACTGGTGGAGGGGGTGGTTTGTCCTGGGGGGGGCTGTACTGATGGAGGGTGTGGTTTGCCCTGGGGGGCTGTACTGATAAAGGGGGTAGTTTGTCCTTGGGGGGCTTTACTGATGGAGGAGGGGGGTGGTTTGTACTGAGGGGGGCCTGTACTGATGGAGGAAGTTTATACTTAGTGGGGGGGTCTATACTAAGTGGGCAGTCTAGACTGAGGGGGGATTATACTTCGTGGAGGGAGGGTCTCTACTGAGGGGGGGGGACTATACTTGGAAGGGGGTCTGTACTGAGGGAAAACTATAGTTGGAGCTGGGTGACACCATGTTTTACTGCACCGGGTGACACCAACCTTAGTGACACCACTGCTGCTGAGGCGTAATGGCCCTAGGTCCCAATCAACATAATTATATACAAGTATTATGGCGCTCATAAAAACACCCACCCGCCTATCACTATTTTTCAAGAAGTGAAAAACACTTAATAAACACAATATTTAAAAAACATATTTAAAAGGCATAATGATAATGCTGCAAGTAATAATGCTATAGGTGCAATCAGCACAAGAGGGGGAATGGAAAGGGACGGGGGCGATGGGAGTGAAAGGGGCGGAAGTAAGGAGAGGACCCCTTCCTTAACTAGGTCTAAAATCTGACAGGGAAGGAGTTAATCACTCAGGGGGGTAAAAACTCTCAGGGGGGTAAAAGTACGGTCCAAACACGGCAGCCATCCAGTGGAAACTGAAACAGGTTCCCAATTAGTACTGTAAAGATAAGAGAGAGAGGCGCCTCTGAGTGTAGACTGTAAAATTCTTATTTAATGCACAGGTGGTTAAAAACACTCACATTAAGTAGTACATTAGCAGGCAATGTAAAGATTCCAAACCGGAGGGAGACCCTCGATGTGTCATCTGTATCCCTTGCGCTGGGGGAGTCCTGTTGGCGTGTGTCCACTCCTGGGGGCTGTATTAGATGTGCAGAGCCGGCCGATGTAGAGCAGTGAGCGTTAGTCCGAGGCGTGGAACGCACGAGGAACTCCGGGCGACGGGAGATGACGTCACAGGGGATGCAACGCATTTCCTGAGCTGGCAAGACCGTGTATGATAAAGGAGTTCCTCGTGCGTCTCTCTCTCTTATCTTCCCAATCAACGTAACACAATGGGATCAAATCCCCCACCACCCTTGCCCTTCACACCATTAAATAAGACACTTACAACCATTAAGTTGGATAGGGCAAGGCCACAGCTCTATTAAATTCCAACAGATTACCATAAGTGCTGGACAGACAGCCTACTTCCAATTTTTCATGAAGGGCATAGCCCATTACAGCAACTTTAAATGCTGGCAAGGTCAAGAAATCGCAGCAAGCTGTGGCATACCATAACAGATTAAAAAGGCGACGGGAGGGTGGGCAGCTCTTCCATCCGACTCTTCCGAAAGACCCAGAATTCCCTGAGCTCAGGCCCATCCCTTCCTCCATGTTTCAACCAATTATTTCCCTTGTCCGGATATAATTCTGAAAATCATCCGGATTATTCTGTTGGAGCTCCCACAGCAAAGGCATATGACATAATTGGTCACGATTAACTGCTTGCCGACCGCCGGCTGTCAAATGGCGGCCAGGTGCCGCGGCTCTTGTGGCGGGAGGCCGTCACATGACGGCCTCCCATTTAAACAGGGAATGCACGTGATCGTGCACGCGCATCCCTGTTCCTTCGGTGGCGGCGTGTCACGGAGACATCGCTCGCCACCGAGGGGGGTGAACAGCCATTGGGTATGGCTGTTTACCATGTGATCGGCCGTGATGAAGTCACGCCCGATCACAGATGGTTACACCCCCACTGTGCACGGCGCGTGCGCGTGATCGCGAGCACGCTGCGCGTGCACGTCGGTGGCGGCGTGTCTCCGGGAACACTGCTCGTCACCGACGCTGGTAAACAGCCATTGGCCGGCTGTTTAACCACGTGATCGGCTGTGATCGTTTCACAGCCGATCACTAAATGTAAACAAACCACGGTAACAAGATGTCACCAGGTTCTCCTCCTCACACACCGATCGTGTGTGAGGAGGAGATTGCGGTAACATCTCGTTACCGCTTACAGTGTACACCCAATCACACTAATTGCCCCCCCAATAAAGAGGACCTGTCACCACCCATCATAGTACCTGTCACTCACAGTCCATCAGAGTACCTGTCACAGCCCATCAGAGTACCCGAGTACCTGTCACAGCCCATCAGAGTACCTGAGTACCTGTCACAGTCCATATGAGTACCCAAGTACCTGTCCCAGTCCATATGAGTACCTGAATAGCTGTCACAGTTCATCTGAGTACCTGAGTACCTGAGTACCTGTCATGTCCATCTGAGTCCCTGAGTACCTGTCATGTCCATCTGAGTCCCTGAGTACCTGTCACAATCCATATGAGTACTTGAGTACCTGTCAAAGTTCATCTGAGTACCTAAGTACCTATCACCGCCCTTCAGAGTACCCGAATACCAGTCACCAGGACATCAGAGAACCCAAGTACCTGTCACCAGGCCATCAGAGTACTCAAGTACCTGTCACCAGCCCATCAGAGTACCCGAGTACCTATCTGCAGCCCATCAGAGTACCCGAGTACCTATTTGCAGCCCATGCCTCATAGAATATATGTTGGGGTGTTTGCTTTCCAAAATGGGGTCATTTTGTGGGTAATTCCATTGTCCTGGAGCTCCAGGGCCTTCAAAAGTGTGATGGGTAGGAATGAAATGAGATGTGTCAATTATGCTCCTAGAACGCCTGAAGGTACTACTTCAATGTTTGGCCTCTGTATGTGGCCAGGCTGTGTAAAAGTCTCACACATGTGGTATCGCCATACTCAGGAGGAGTAGCAAAATGTGTTTTGGGGTGTAATTTTTGCTATATACATGCTATGTGTTAGAAATATCTTATAAATTGACAACTTTGTGTAAAAAAAAATGCGTTTTCATTTTTTTCCATATTTTCCAAAAACTTCTGGAAAAAAATGAACCATTCAAAAGACTCATTATGCCTCGCAGATTATACGTTGGAGTGTTTGCGTTCCAAAATGGGGTCATTTTATGGGCAATTCCATTGTCCTGGTACTCCAGGGCCTTCAAAAGTGTAATAGGTGGCTGTGAAATGAGATGTGTCATTTTTGCTCGTAGAACGCCTGAAGGTACTACTTCAATGTTGGTGCTCTGTATGTGGCCAGGCTGTGTAAAAGTCTCACACATGTGGTATCGCCGTACTCGGGAAGAGTAGCAGAATGTATTTTGGGGTGTAATTTGTTGTATGCATATGCTGTGTGTGAGAAATAACCTGATAATATTACAATTTTGTCACCATGCTACTTACTTAATACCTTGGGATGTCTACTTTGTAAAAAGGGGTCATTTGGGGGGTATTTGTACTTTCCTGACTTGTTAGTGTCTCAAGAAATGAGATACACCTGATGTACTGAAGGCCTGATCAGATATGATCAATTTTCAGTGATTGGCACCATAGTTTGTAGACTCTATAACTTTCACAAAGACCAAATAATATACACTAATGTGGGTTATTTTTACCAAAGATAGGTAGCAGTATAAATTTTGGCCAAATTTTATGAAGAAAAATTACTAATTAGCAAAATTTTATGACAGAAACAAAGAAAAAGGCATTTTTTTCACAAAATTTACTTTTTTTTAAAATTTATAGCACAAAAAATAAAAAACTCACTAGTGATTAAATACCACTAAAAGAAAGCTCTATTTGTGTGGGAAAAAAGGACGCAAGTTTCATATGGGTACAGTGTTGCATGACTGAGTAATTGTCATTCAAACTGTGAGAGCGCTGAAAGCTGAAAATTTGTCTGGTCAGGAAGGGGGTGTAACTGCACTGTATTGAGGTGGTTAATAAAGCAACCAATTTTTGGTCCAAGAACTCCTCCTCCTGTTCCTGGACTGGACTTGGGTCAAAGCAATAACTCCAAGGCCAATAATAAATAACACGTTATCTCCTCCGATTCTGCAACATGGCTGGTTGACGAACGGCCGTTCAGAAACAAACTGAAAAGCGCAAAATTATTTGCGCAAAAAGAAAAGCGCAAATCAACACTCACCCAACTTCTACTAACACGAAATTAGCAGAAGGAGCCCAAAGGGTGGCGCTAAAGAGCTGAAAAACCACGTAGTACATCACTACGTTCGTGTTTTTTGGCCAACAATTGTGTGCCATTTGTATGCAAGACGAGTTTGGGGCCAACGCTCTTCGGACAAAAGTCCACGGTTTTGTCTCCCCCCATCAGTCAAGGCTCTATTTCCCTAGGGATGGGGCACAAGAGGCCTTCATTAATGACATCCCAGTCTAAGGTTTTGTACACGCGATTGGATTTTACTCAGACAAACCCGTGGACTTTTGTCCAAAGAGCGTTGGTCCCAAACTTGATCCTGTCACTAGTTGGGCATGGAGACAAGTGAGGGGAAGATGGCCCCCACCCGTCTCCATACAATTGCTGGGGGGGAAGCGGCATCAAAACGTCACTTCCGCCCACAGCTCTTAGAGGGCCATTTAAAAAATAAAATAAAATTGAATAACAATTTTTTTTTCTTTTATTGCATTTTTGTATAAATGTGAGAGCTGAGGTCTTTTTGACCCCAGATCTCATATTTAAGAGGACCTGTCATGCTTTTTTTCTATTACAAGGGAGGTTTACATTCCTTGTAATAGGAATAAAAGTGACATAAAAAACAAAACAAAACAAAAAACTGTGTAAAAAAATAAAAATAAAAGGTAAAATAAATAAGAAAAAACAATTTTTTTTTAAACGATTCCCGTCCCGATGAGCTTGCGTGCAGAAGCGAACGCATATGTGAGTACCGCCCGCATATGAAAACGGTGTTTTGTGTTTTTATACAATTCCCCTTTAAGGGGGTGTGGCAAAGGGGTGTGTCCTATGCCTGCATGCTTTTGCTGGTAGGTGTCCCTCATTCCCATCTTAAAAAGTTGGGATGTGTGGCTGAAGTTATACCCAGCATGCAATGCTTCTGGGCTTATCCTGGCATTACTGTGAAGCTCATAGCTCCCAACTGTCCCTGATTTCGAGGGACTGTCCCTGATTTGGAGCAACATCCCTCTGTCCCTCTTTCCTCCTCATTTGTCCCTCATTTCGGTCTGATCTATATAGATGTATATAAAATGCACTTTTTATCTATAAAAAAGTGTTTTCCAGCGCTAAACCTTTCATCTGATTTCTAAATTGCTGCATTTGTAAATTTGTAAAAACCAATACAAAGGAATAGTAGTGGTTAAAAAAAAAGCACTTGTGGGTTTTGCCAATCTTGTTTTTTTATGCAATTCTCCTTTAAGGAGGTGCGGCAAAGGGGTGTGTCCTATGCCTGTATACTTTTGCTGATAGGTGCCCCTCATTCCCATCTCAAAAAGTTGGGAGGTGTGCAAAAAAGTTGTACATTGTAAAAAGACCCCCCCCCCCCCCAGCTCAGATAATCTCCTGAATCTCCTCCATAGATGTTCATGTATGTCCCAAAGTGGCGATACCTATGTTTTTATTATGCCCCATACACACGATCGGACATTCCGACCACAAAATCCGTCAGATTTTTTCTGACGGATTTTGGCTGAAATTTGTCTTGCATACACACACGGTCGCACAAAGTTGCCAGAAAATCCGATAGTTTCGGAACGAGGTGACGTTATACACGTACGACGGGACTACGTAGAGGCCAGTAGCCAATAGCTTTCGTCTCTAAATTTTTGTCTGAGCATGCGTGGCACTTTGTGCGTCGGAATTCAACACACACTATCGGGAAAAAAAGTCCGATCGGATTTTGTTGCCGGAAAATTTTAAATCCGGCTCTCAAACCTTTTTCCGTCAGAAATTCCCGACAGAAAAAGCCAGATAGAGCCCACACACGATCGGATTTTCCGACAACATAATCCGATCGGACTTTTTCCGTCGGAATTTCTATGGGGCATAATGCTTTACATAAATCCAACTTTTTGTTTGCGTTTACCGGCCCTTTAACTGAGCGTTCGGAGTCCTGCGCACATGGCGTGTGACGTCCCCCCCCCCCCCCCCCGAGCTCAGTGATGCATCCTTCTATATCTATATCTATATATATATATATATATCTATATATATATATACTGTATTCCTCAGACCAGAAAAGTGGTTTGCGGAGTAAAGTATCAATATAATTATCTTCCTCTGGGAACGGCAATTGCTGCGAAAGTCGATTTGTTTCCTGTGTAATTTTGATCTTATCTGCTGCTCATTATCCTTCTCCTTATTCTTCCTGGCTAACGATGGAACAGCAATTAGTCAGCAGAATAAAAGAATAAAATAACACAAGGGGGGGGGGGGGGGGGGGTGGAATAAAACAGCAAAAAATGAGACACATTGTTTTGTGTCCGCGGGGAGTGAAATGTTTATGGCCGACTGACGCTTCAAATAAAACAAGTTTTATAGAGGAAAAATCCATCTCCTCCGGCTCTGATATTTATATTGCCAAGATCCGAGTGAACTGCGGGCAAATTTAAATAACTTTTTGCGGCGCGGTAGTACGCGTTATCCTCCTATTCAATGTTTGTGTTTGGGTTAAGGCAACCGATTGAAAGTAAAGGTCCAGAAAATTGTCCCTCTGCCCTCATTCACAATCTCGCGATTTTGGGATCGCGGGCAGAATCGCTGCGACCCCCAAAATGTCACGGCGATCACAACGCAACGCGCTGATTGAGGTGCCTTTGTCCTTTAATCTCCCTCTTTTAAAAACCGTGCAAAATTTGTCACCCAATAAAATAAAAAAATTTTTAAAAAAAGGAGCAGAAGCTTCTTTTTTTGGGGTGACAGACACGCATAGGGGTAGCTGGCTCCACGCCACATGCAAAATTTGCTTGTGAGTCGCCTCTTTGGAATTCGCATATCGAGGACGCTTGTTCCCGCTACGTGAATTGTGAAGGGCGCATTCATTCTTAATGCAGTGCACCACAACGCGCTGACATGTGTTTCCATGCTTTAGTGCAGTGGTCTCCAAACTGCGGCCTGTGGGCCGAATACAGCCCTTTGCTGGCCTTTATCCCGCCCTCAGGCACTATTCCTCCCACTGACACCAACAAGGGGGCACTATTCCTCCCACTAATATCAATAATGGGGCACAATTCCTCCCACTGACACCGATGATGGGGCACTATTCCTCCCACTGATACTAATGATGGGGCACTATTCCTCCCACTGATACTAATGATGGGGCACTATTCCTCCCACTGACACCAATGATGGGGCACTATTCCTCCCACTGACACCAATGATGGGGCACTATTCCTCCCACTGACACCAATGATGTACCAATATTCTTCCCATTGAGACCAATGATGGGGCACTATTCCTCCCACTGATTTCAATGATGGGGTACTATTCCTCCCACTGATTCCAATGATGGGACACTATTCCTCCCACTGATTCCAATGATGGGACACTATTCCTCCCACTGATTCCAATGATGGGACACTATTCCTCCCACTGATTTCAATGATGGGGTACTATTCCTCCCACTGATTCCAATGATGGGGCGCTATTCCTCCCACTGATTCCAATGATGGGACACTATTCCTCCCACTGATTCCAATGATGGGACACTATTCCTCCCACTGATTCCAATGATGGGGCGCTATTCCTCCCACTGATTCCAATGATGGGACACTATTCCTCCCACTGATACCAATTATGGGACACTATTCCTCCCACTTATTCCAATGATGGGGCACTATTCCTCCCACTGACACCAATGATGTGGCAATATTCTTCCCATTGATACCAATGATGGGGCACTATTCCTCCCACTGATACCAATGATGGGGCACTATTCCTCCCACTGATTCCAATGATGGGGCACTATTCCTCCCACTGATACCAATGATGGGGCACTATTCCTCCCACTGACACCAATGATGGGGCACTATTCCTCCCACTGACACAAATGATGGGGCACTATTCCTCCCACTGATACCAATGATGGGGCACTATTCCTCCCACTGATACCAATGATGGGGCACTATTCCTCCCACTAATATAAATGATGGGGCACTATTCCTCCTTCTACTGACTACAGGCACTATCAATTTTTTTTTACTCCCAGTGACGCTGGGGCGTTTTGTACTTCCACCGGTCACAGTCCGGCCCACCTAAAGTCTGAAGGGCAGTAAACCGGCCCTTTATTTAGAAAGCTTGGGGACACCTGCCTTAGTGCATTAGGATGCCATTTAAAATGAATGGCAACGGGGCAGCAGAGCTTAGCAAATGAGCAGAAGCTCTGCCGACTTCCATTATCCAATCATGTGATCATTATTTATATATTTTTTCCTTGCATGTGATTGGGCATTGTGTGCAAAGTGACGCTTTACCTCATTTAGTGAAAGAATCTGGCTTCTTGTAGTGATGTGTCATCATCATCCCTAATTTGAGACTGCAAAAGAAACCCTCTAGAGTTGCAAAAATATAGGCACTACCCAAAAATTATAGGTGGAAGTTAAAAAGTTTCATCATTTATTGATACGAAAAAGTAAAAGTGCTAATTTTAAAGGGTAATATGCAAGTTATTGTCCTAAAAAGTGTTTGGGGACCCGGGTCCTGCCCCAGGGGACATGGATCAATGGGTATTTTCAGGAGCACTGATTATAATAATTCTTAAAGTGAAACAATAAAAATTAAATATTCCTTTAAATATTATGCCTGGGCAGGGGGTGTCTATAATATGCCTGTAAAGTGGCGCATTTTTCCCGTGTTTAGAACAATACCGCAGCAAGATGTCGTATTTTTAAAGGAAAAATTGAGAGCATAGGGTGTCCCGTCCCCCCCAGTCCATTACTAGGCTCTTTGGGTCTGGTATGAATATTAAGGGGAACCCTGAACCAAAAATGTAAAAAAATAAATTGCATGGGTGTCCCCCCAAAATCCATACCAGACCCTTATCCGAGTAGGCAACCTGCCAGGTGGCAGGAAAAGAGGGGGGGACAAGAGAGTGCCCCCCCCCCTCCTGAACCGTACCAGGCCACATGCCCTCAACATGGGGAGGGTGCTTTGGAGTAGCCCCCCAAAGCACCTTGTCCCCATGTTGATGGGGACAAGGGCCTCATCCCCACAACCCTTGCCCGGTGGTTGTGGGGGTCTGTGGGTGGGGGGGGTTTATTGGAATCTGGAAGCCCTCTTTAACAAGGGGTCCCCCAGATCCCAGCCCCCCCACCCCATTGGTAACGGGTACATTGTACCCCTAACATTTCACACAAAAAAGTGTCAAAAATAGTGGGGTTGCAGCAACAGCCGATTTTCGTGCGGAAATCAAATTTGAAGAATCGGACATGTTGGAAATTTTTTGACAAACGGACGATATTCTAATCAATGATGGGAGAATCGTGCAAGAAATGTAATAAGAAAAGAAAATTTATGGAGAGAAAAGAAGATTCCCGGCCACGAAAATTCTTTTCTGTAGCAACATGAGGTGAAATTGAAGGCTTGGTCGGCTGAAAATCAATGGTGGCGCCATCGGATCACCAAAAAAAAAACCTAACTTTCTGATTTTGAAAAGAAAATTTGTTCAAAATTCGACCATGTATGGCCTTCATAACTAACTAACTAATAATAACTAACTAATAATAAATATTAAATTATAGGTATTGGAATTTCCTTTCAAATTTGGCTGTTAGTGAACGTAACTCGTAATTAGTTTCATGCGTTTTTTTTGTTTTGTTTTTTCGGGTGATTTGTTTTGATCGCAATTCGTAAATTTGGAAAATTCAGAAAATTCATAAATTCGAAAATCCAAAAATAAGAAAGAAAATCAAAAAATTTGAAAGAATAACTAACTAATGAAAAATAATTATTAAATTAAATTATAAAATGTATTGGAATTTCCTTTCAAATGTTGCATATAAACAAATGGAACAGAACAAATGAATAAATAATAATAATAATAAAAACATTTTTTAATAATTTTTGTTATTTACTATTACTAATTTGTTATGTTCCATTCGTTTAAATACAGCATCCGTTATTTTGGATAATTTAAAACTTTGGATTAAATTTGTATTCATTGCATTCGCTAACAGCCAAATTTTAAAGGAAATTCCAATACATATAATTTAATAGTAATATTAGCGTTATTATTACTTAGTTATTATTTCAGATTTTCAAATTTTCAGATTTCAGATTTTCAGATTTCAGATTCACAAGAGACAGCTTGGGACAAATCCTTTATTTAAAAAACAAAAAAATAAAAATGTCCTGCGACGTAAATCCACCCCACGAAGAGGGGAAAAAAAAGCCGCAACAACTTCGCCTCCATGGGAGGCTCCCGCCGCGTGAGGCTCCTTTTTGGTGACAGTTGTTATATAGCTGAGGGCGGGGCCACTCGGTGATGTAAACGGGGATGACCCCGCCTTCCTCTGATGTAATTTGGCCTCAGAGGAGGGCATACTATAGACACCCCCCAGGCACGATATTTAAAAGAATATTTCATTGTTATTGTTTCACTTTAAGCGTCATTAAAATCACTGCTTCCGAAAAATCTGCCGTTTTTAAATCTTTTTTTTTTGCATTGATTCATATACCCTGGGGCAGGAGCCGGGTCCCCAAACACTTTTTATTACAATAACTTTCATATAAGCCTTTAAAATGAGCATTTGATGATTTTTCATGTTCGTGTCCCATAGACTTTAACGGTGTTCGCGTTTTTCGAACAAATTTTTTGCCTGTTCGAATGTTCTAGTGCGATCGTGCGATCCGAAACTGGGGGGGGGGTGTTCAGCTCATCCCTAGTGTTTAACCACTTTAAGACTGCAAAAACACAAAAAACGTAAAACGTAGAGGTGATAAATTACTGCCAAAAGAAAGTTCTATTTGTGGGGGAAATGTGCAATTAGTTTAGTCCCGAATTAGTTTTTTTTAACTAATTTCAACAAATGAGTTCATTTTGAAATATCCGAATTAACGAAAACCCCTTTAACAAATTTTTTTGAAAATTTGTAAATTCACAAATTAGGAAATTGGAAAAAAATCTGAAAATTCGAAAATCTGAAATAATAACTAACTAATAATAACGCTAATATTACTATTAAATTATATGTATTGGAATTTCCTTTAAAATTTGGCTGTTAGCGAATGCAATGAATACAAATTTAATCCAAAGTTATAAATTATCCAAAATAACGGATGCTGTATTTAAACGAATGGAACATAACAAATTAGTCATAGTAAATAACAAAAATTATTAAAAAATGTTTTTATTATTATTATTATTTATTCATTTGTTCTGTTCCATTTGTTTATATGCAACATTTGAAAGGAAATTCCAATACATTTTATAATTTAATTTAATAATTATTTTTCATTAGTTAGTTATTCTTTCAAATTTTTTGATTTTCTTTCTTATTTTTGGATTTTCGAATTTATGAATTTTCAGAATTTTCCAAATTTACGAATTGCAATCAAAACAAATCACCCGAAAAAACAAAACAAAAAAACGCATGAAACTAATTACGAGTTACGTTCACTAACAGCCAAATTTGAAAGGAAATTCCAATACCTATAATTTAATATTTATTATTAGTTAGTTATTATTAGTTAGTTAGTTATGAAGGCCATACATGGTCGAATTTTGAACAAATTTTCTTTTCAAAATCAGAAAGTTAGGTTTTTTTTTTGGTGATCCGATGGCGCCACCATTGATTTTCGGCCGACCAAGCCTTCAATTTCACCTCATGTTGCTACAGAAAAGAATTTTCGTGGCCGGGAATCTTCTTTTCTCTCCATAAATTTTCTTTTCTTATTACATTTCTTGCACGATTCTCCCATCATTGATTAGAATATCGTCCGTTTGTCAAAAAATTTCCAACATGTCCGATTCTTCAAATTTGATTTCCGCACGAAAATCGGCTGTTGCTGCAACCCCACTAATGGTGCGAAATTCATACGAAAATTCTTAGATACGATTTCCGAAAGAAAATTCTTTCGAAATTCGAACCGTGTATGGCAGGCATTTGGCCCCTTTCACACTGCGGGCGGTGCGGGCATTAGCGGTAAATCTAGGATGGAAAAGGACCTGGGGGTCCTAGTAGATGATGGGCTCAGCAATGGCATGCAATGCCAAGCTGCTGCTAACAAAGCAAACAGAATATTGGCATTAAAAAAGAGGATCAACTCCAGAGATAAAACGATAATTCTCCCCTCTACAAGACTCTGGTCCAGCTGCACCTGGAGTATACTGTCCAGTTCTGGGCACCAGTCCTCAGGAAGGATGTACTGGAAATGGAGCGAGTACAGAGAAGAGCTTACAAAGCTAATAAAGGGTCTGAAGGATATTAGTTATGAGGAAAGGTTGTGAGCACTGAACTTATTCTCTCTGGAGAAGAGACGCTTGAGAGGGGATATGATTTCAATATACAAATACCGTACTGGTGACCCCACAATATATAAATACCGGATTGGTGACCCCACAATATCCAAATACCGTACTGGGAGAAAACTTTTTCACGGAAGGGAGTTTAACATGACACGCGGCCACTCATTAAAATGAGAAGAAAAGAAGTTTAACCTTAAACTACGTAGAGGGTTCTTTACTGTAAGAGCGGCAAGGATGTGGAATTCCCTTCCACAGGCAGTGGTCTCAGCGGGCAGCATCGATAGTTTAAAAAAAAAAAACTATTCGATAAGCACCTGAATGACTGCAACATACAGAGATATACAATGTAATACTGACATATAATCACACAAATAGGTTGGACTTGATGGACTTGTGTCTTTTTTCAACCTCACCTACTATGTAACTGTATATATGTAACTATGTAGCATCGCAGCGCTGGAGATCGGAGGACTGGGGGCAACATAACAGTCGATTAATATTATGTTGGACAGTCTGGCTATTCCGCGGAGCAGAATGGGAACCATTTCCCTTCACAGGGGCCGCAGTGGCCAATTATGGTAATGCCTGTCATTATACGGCCGTTTGCTGTTAATGACGGTTAATTGTAGTCCAGTAATTTATGTACACCCGCCTATTAGAGGCTACTTAGAGAGATAAATCTAGAGAGCAGATGGACTATGCTCATGCAGGAGCAGGATAAAATTGTAGAGCCTTCACAAATAAAACACAACTCTTCTAGTGCAGACATAAGGAGCCCCGGAAAAAACTAACGGTAAAAACATTGTTTTCACTCACTGAACCTATTACATAACTCTTGTGGGAATGTTAGAGGTAGGTATGGCCTTGTCTGGTGGCATACCTGGCCAATGGATGGGAAGGGAAGGCTGCCATCACCTACAGCAGCGGTCCCCAACCCTTTTTTGGCACCAGGGACCGTTTTTTTCGTGGCAGGTTTTCCAAGGACCCAATTTACTTCAGTTGATTTCAGGAAAACCAAGTACATAATCATGCCTGAAGATCTGCATGGTCCACAAACCTGCGCACAGGATCAGGCCGGTGCACATATCCGCACGTGCACATTAGCGTGAACATTGGAATTGACTTCGGCCTATTTAAAGCACTGCAAAACTCAGATTCACTGTTGAGTGGTCGTCAGCTCCTATGACCAGCCCCTGCTTGCTTCTGTGTTCTAACTGGTTTGTCTTTGCTTGGTCTTGATCCCTCCATTACCTGACCTCTGGCTTATTACCTGACTCCGCATCCTGCCTATAGTTTTGGCACCATCTCCAGCTTGTGTGATACTGACCCTGGCTTGGCTTCTGTTTTCACTATTTGTCTCCTGAATCTTCATGTCCGATGCCCAATCGTAGCCGACTCTTGCTCGCCTGACCAGGGTTTCGTCTTCTATATCTGAAAGTCCTGTGATGATACGGCACAAGTTTTTTGCTCTCCAGCTCCTGCCTTGCTCCATGATAAAGTTCCTCTGTTGGCCAGGACATACCCTGGGCGCCTATGCCACCCATGTCCCAACATAACCTGTCATCAACCTTGGGTGGGGGGGGACAGGACAGGATGGGAGCCCTCTCATCAGCTTGGCTTCCACCAGGTAAGAGACAGTTGGACACGTTTGTATGTTGAATTTAAATGTTTTACTCTGTGGAGTTCTGCCTTACTTGCATTACCTACCTGTAAAACACACACAGACCTGTATGTTTTTGAGCCCAATTAACCCGCTGGTATATTTTTTTGTTGCGTAAAGAATTATTGAAAAAATGCGCCTAAACAAGAGGAGAACATATATATTCCATGGAAGAAGACCGCATCCCTGAATTCTGCACTCTGTACACAGCGCACTCCTGAACCCTGCACTCGGCTTATAGCATACTCCTGAAACCTGCAATCTCAACTCTGCATTCTATATGTAGCACACTCCTGAATGCTGCACACTGTATGTTGCAATGGAATCCAGACACCCTGACTGGGTATCTCTGCCTAGAGGTTGCTTCCCAAACTCTGGAACATGAGATCAGTGAATCTGGCTATAGTTACCCCAAGAACTAGACAACACCAGTTTTGGAGTAAGCCAGAATGAGAACTGTTTATTTGAACAGGGGCACAAAGAGATATACACTGAGAGGACAATCCTCCTTCCTTTGCATAATGACACAGGGCAGGGTATACTTTACCTCCTCCAGTAACATGTAAGCCAATCCACATACACATATACATCCCATAATACTTTGCTCCCAAGGCAGACAGAAACAAAAGAACAATGGGATTCAGGCACTTAACAAACACATAACAACCCCCACCCCACCTCAAACGATCTAGCATTCTGAAAGTTACAATTATTTATCTTCATGTATTCCTTGAGGGATATTGTTCAGAAATATTACTGTCCCAAGTCAAAGAACCCCTTTATTTATTCAGCACATACCACACATATAGAACCCTGGATAACAGGGGTAAAACGAAATTTTGAGTCCGGTGTCGTTGTACTGGGAGTCTGGTCAGTGCAAACCAGACTGGGCTTCTCGGTCACCCTGTGCCCCTAACAGACACAGGGTCACTTACGCATAGGAGGGGCCTGGGAGCTGGACAAGGGGTTTCCTGACCTCTCTAAGCTAAGCTGGGTTCCACAAGCCCTCTGCCCAAAGTGACTCCCGTCACATATCTTCCCATTCAGCAGGGGACTTACACAGGTTGACTTTGAAGTTAGTCCGATTTTCCAGTCCCCCAATGTCTGTGCCCACACAGTAACCCAAACACATTGTCCCAAACAGAGAATTGCTCACCCAGCCAACCTCTGCCTCTCTCAAAGGACATACCCACCATGGGGGGAGGGGGGAAGTGTGGACTGGCTCTTCTTCCTGGAGTCCTTTTAGTCACTGGAGAGAAGACAGGGTGGCTGGGCTCACGCCGTCATGCTGTTTGGGATCTAGGCTGACTGCCCAGCATCCCTGGGGCATACAGGTGGAGACTGTAGTCCCATCCACTACCACAGGAAACCCATCTTTGGTTGGTTGAGGGCAGAGGCCAGCAGCACTCTGTTCTGTTGCCAGCCCTTCTGCTGGGTGGCTGTCAGTGGAGATCGTAGGCCCATCCACGGACACCAGCTCAAGCTACAGTTGCGAGGTGCTGATTGCATTCTCTCCCTGGAGCTCCTGCGGAGTTGACTGTTGTGTGCAGAAGCCAGTAGCGTTCTGCCCTGTTAGCGCTTCATCACTCACATCATCCGCTCCGGCTAGCTGTTGGGGAGGGAGAGGACAGTTTCCTCTACTCTTGCTGACTGTTGAGGAGGGAGGGTGACAACCTCTTCTCCCTTCTCCCCCTGGATCCAGATCTGCTGCTGGGAAGTGACCATGTCCTTCTTACCCTGTGCCTCCGGAACTGCCGCAGGTGTGGGGCAGAGGTCCTGGACCCTCTGTCCGGTTGCCAGTGCTTCAGTTGGAGAAGTTTCTGGGTTCCACAAGCCCTCTGCCCAAAGTGACTCCCGTCACATATGTAGCCTTTATGTAGGTGTTTAATGTGCCTTTAAGACCACACCCTTCAAGGAAAGTGGGTAGCATGATTGAGATCCTGCACCCATTCTCTGGGAAAACAAAAGCCCTGGTCATATCTCAACCATCATCTCAGTTGAGAAAGTAGATGGTGACCTTGGATGATGGTTGTTAGATGGTCCTGTGGCTTTGAAGACAAAAGCAGGCATTGTCCGGGGGGGTGGTACTGTGATCGTTGTAGGAGATAATAAATACCTGGAAGAGTTACAATCACACATATAACGCATGCTGCACTTAACAGGGAAAAATATAGCTTATGACCAGAGCTTTTTTTCTCAGAGAATAGGTGCAGGAACTCCAACCTTCACCCTTTGTTTATGCCAACCCACCTCTATGCATCGTTCCTTGGTTCCACCTCCTACCAACCTCCCAGTACGGTCCCTTTTAGAGAATACAAAACCCAGTATTTTTGCTACTAAGTCATTTGCAAGGAATTTGTTAATGATAACAAGAAAGACAGTAAAATAGATCCCCTGCAGTGAGCAACAATAGACCAATAGACCCACCCCAGCAACAGTAGACCCCACCAGCAATGATAGACCTCACCCCAGCAAAAATAGATCCCCCACACAACAATAGATGACCCCCCACAAAAAAAATTTGCCCCAGCAACAATAGATGTCCCAGCAGACTGCATCAATAGGCCCTCTAGGAGCCAGCAACAGTAGAACCCTCCCTCAACGGTAGATCCCTCCCAGAAACAATTGACCCCCCCACAAACATAAGACCCCCCCACTAGCACCAATAGACCTCCACACAAAAATAGATCTCCCAGCAGCCAGCATCAATAGACCCTCCATCATACCCCAGCAATCCTTGCCATTACATACATTAATTGCTGGACGTGCCGGAACTGCGTTCCCCCACGTTCCTGCTGAAAAAAAGCCCTGCTTATGACAGGTCCAGTGTAAAGTGATTTTGCACCAAATGGGGATTTAAATGCTCCTGGTATAATGGCCCCCATCTCTTCTAATTCAGCTGTAGCAGGAGGAGAACCTGGCTTTGGATTGGTTGAGAGTTATTGGTATCCATGGTGCTATAAATAGTGAATTGTCATTGTTTTACTATATGGTGCTATAAATAGTAACATGTGATATAAACCCCGCAAACAGCTTTCTGTCCTTTTTTCCGAACTATCTGATGTGGAAGAAAAGTCTAAAAATAGCAAAAAATGATCAGAGTGGACAGGGCGGTCGGCACACATGGGGCTCTTCTCACCGGGTGGTGGAACGCGTTCAGTGCGGCACTATCGTGTGATAAGCGAGAAGTCGATATTTATAGAGCAGTTGCAGCTTTCCCCGGAGTCGATCATGATAAAACAGAAATGTGCTGATTCCAGCTACTAATATTAGTTCTGCAATCAATCATTTACCAGCAGCTGATGGACTTTCATGAGACGCGGGCCAAAGCACAGGCGCCAATTCTGGGTGCCAGCGCTGAGGCCAGGCATGTCAAGGGGCCACAAAATGAATGCGAGAGCAACAAATAAAATCAATCAAAAGGAATCAACCGCTAATGCTCTTCAATATACACTCACCGGCCACTTTATTAGGTACACGTTGCTGGTACCGGGTTGGACCCCCCTTTGCCTTCATTCTTGGTGGAATAGATACAACAAGGTGTTGGAAACGTTCCTCAGAGATTTTGGTCCATATTGACATGATAGCATCACTTGCCGGCTATCCATCTACAATGCCAATCTCCCGTTCCACGACATCCCAAAGGTGCTCTATTGGATGAGATGTGGTGAGTGTGGAGGCCATTGGAGGACAGGGACCTCATTGTCCAGTGGTGTCAGGGATCCGCTCGTCCTGCGCGATCGGCTCTCCGTGCGCGCGTGCACGTTCGTGCAGCGGGTCGTCGTAGGTACGAGCGTCTTCCAACGCGCGTGGGTGCACGCCGTTCGTGTGTGCGCGCGGTACACGCACGCACGGGCGAGCGTTAGCACGATTGGCGCCAGTAGCCCTTTTTAAAGGCACAGTTGCAGCAGCTCTGTGCTGTCTCGTCTGCAGCTTGTGCCTGTGTATACCTGCTTGTCTACCTGCTACCTACCTGATATCCGACCCGGCTCCGTCTGACCTTGTTGACCTCTCCTGCTCCGACCCCGGCTTGTTTGACCCTTCTTGAACTGATCTCCTGTTGCCGAACTCTGCTTGCACCTGACACCTCTGCTTGTTCCTGCATCGCTACCCTGTATCCTGAGGACCCATCCAACCTGATCCAGTGGCCTGCAGTCCTCAGCCTTCCTACTACAGAGAGTCCCTGCTTCTGAGAACCCTCATCTCCGGATACCTGCTACTGCTCCTGGCTGGACTCTCCTACCCCACTGCGCTCCGGTCTCCCTGTTCCCATTCCAGTGAGACCAGAACCAGAGCCGTAAGAGAGGTCCCCTTCTACTAAGACAGACTCAATACCTGAAGTTCCTAACAGTACGAGACAGCCATGTCTGAGTCTGCAGAAGGGGCCTCCGCCATGAAGGAGATTTGCTCTCACCTTGCGGCTCTCACCCAGGCCGTGAAATCCCTTCAAGACGGCTACACCAGATTGGAAGAGCGGGTCCAACATCTCTCCATTTCGGGATCCCCGGACACTGCACCTCAGTCTCCTCCAGTCCAGCCTGCAACTCATCCGGCAGTCGTGATGCTCCCACCTGAGCCTAGGGTTCCCATTCCGGAAAAATTCTCTGGGGACCGTTCCAAGTTTCGGGGTTTTCGTAATGCTTGCCAGCTTTACTTTGCCCTCCAGCCCAGGACTTTTTCGCTGGAAGCAACTAAGGTGGGATTTGTCATTTCTCTCCTGCAAGAAGAACCTCAGTCATGGGCCCACCATCTCCTGGAGAATGACAGTCCTCTTACACAGACTCTCTCTGCCTTCTTTGAAGGGATGGCACAACTCTATGATGACCCCCAGCGGACTGCCACCGCAGAATCCGCATTAACTGCGCTCCAGCAAGGCCGTAGGACGGCCGAGGACTATGTCTCGGACTTTAGGCGCTGGAGTGCAGATACCTTATGGAACGAGTCGGCCCTTAGACACCAATTTCGCATGGGCCTGTCTGAAGGCCTCAAGGACGAACTAGCCCGAGTTGGTATCCCAGATGCCTTAGAGGACTTAATTGCCCTAGCCATCCAGATCGATCGTAGACTCCGTGAGCGGAAGGCCGAACGCTCTTCTCAACCTCTGAGACCTGCCTGGATGACCGCCCGAACCCCGTCTCCCAATCCGTTCTTCTCTCCGCCCCCTCAAAAGGGGCCTGCCAGTACCTCTCTTGCTCCTGAGGAACCTATGCAGCTTGGACTACTCCGACCTACTCTGTCTCCGGAAGAGCGTGCCCGTCGTCGACATATGAACTTGTGTCTATACTGTGGCGGCTCCGGACATTATGTGGCCAACTGCCCTGTGAAGCCTCGTAAGTGCCTCTCTTCTGTGTCCCGCAGTTTCGTTAACTCACCTTCCAACTCTCTACATGTTGCCCTTCTGCTTTCTTTTCAGCTTCATGGAAGAACGATTCACGTCAACGCCATCCTTGACTCCGGAGCCTGCGGTTGCTTCATCGACGCTGCCTTCACCAACCTGCATTCCATTCCACTTCAGCCAAAATCTCATGGACTTTCTATCTTCTTGGCCGATGGTTCTCAGATCAAGTCCGGCCGGGTCACCCATGAGACCCTTCCTCTACCCACCTCCAGCCGACATACGGAACTACTAACTCTTGATGTCATTTCATCACCACTCTTTCCTGTGATTCTGGGCATACCATGGCTGCAAGCCCACAACCCCTCCATTGACTGGTCCTCTGGGGAGGTAAGATTCCTCTCCACCTACTGTCAGGACCACTGCCTCTCTGGGGCTCCTGCACAATCCAGAACACTTCTCTGTCTAGATCCAGACCTGGACCTATGTCAATCGGTTCCAGAGCCTTATCATCAGTTTCTGGATGTCTTCAGTAAACGGGGGGCTGACTCCTTACCTCTGCATCGTCCTTACGACTGCCCCATTGAGCTCCTCCCTGGGGCTGAGATTCCTTTTGGACGTGTCTACCCCTTATCCGAGAAGGAGCAGGAGGCTCTGAAGGCATACATCTCCGAAAACCTCAAGAAGGGGTTCATCCGTCACTCCACATCCCCTGCCGGGGCTGGGATATTTTTCGTCACTAAAAAAGACCAGACCCTCCGACCCTGTGTAGACTATCGGGAACTGAACAGAGTCACGATTAAAAACCGCTATCCCCTACCTCTGATCCCAGAACTTTTTCAAAAATTGAGGTCGGCTGTTATCTTCACCAAACTTGATCTGAGAGGAGCCTATAACTTGGTCCGTATACGAGCAGGCGACGAGTGGAAGACTGCGTTCCGAACTCGTTTTGGGCATTACGAGTATCTGGTGATGCCTTTTGGATTGTGCAATGCCCCAGCCACCTTCCAGCACTTGATTAATGATGTCTTCCGGGACTTCTTGGACATTTTTGTCATCGTTTATCTTGACGATATCTTGATCTTCTCCAGGTCCCTGGAACAGCACCGGGGGCACATCAGCAGAGTTTTACTTCGGCTCAGGCAACATGGACTATACGCCAAAGCCGAGAAATGTAAGTTTGAGCAACAAGAGATCCAATTCCTTGGCCTTGAAATCTCCCCAGCAGGCGTCAGGATGGATCCGCAAAAGGTCGCTGCTGTTCTCGAGTGGCCAGCCCCCACCGACAAGAAAGGCGTCCAGCGCTTTGTGGGCTTTGCCAATTTCTATAGAAAGTTTATTAAAGGGTTCTCGGCCATTATCTCCCCCATTACCCAGCTTACTAAGCAGAATATGCGCTTTCTTTGGAGTCCTGAAGCCCAGGTCGCCTTCGAAAAACTCAAGGACTTGTTCACCTCTGCCCCCATCCTCAGTCATCCGGATCCATCTAGACCCTATATTCTGGAAGTAGACGCCTCTGAGATAGCAGTAGGGGCGGTGGTCTCCCAACGTTTTGGTAAAGACGACCTGATGCACCCCGTAGGGTTCTTCTCCCGAAAACTCTCTCCAGCGGAGAAGAATTATGATGTAGGAGATCGGGAACTACTTGCCATTAAGTCGGCCTTGGAGGAGTGGAGATACTTACTGGAGGGGGCGGTACACCCCGTGCTCATCTACACGGATCACAAAAATCTCGAATACCTCCGCACCGCTAAACGACTGAAACCTCGGCAGGCCCGCTGGGCCCTCTTTTTCTCCCGATTCAGTTTTCACATTACCTATCGCCCTGGATCAAGAAACACCAAGCCGGATGCACTCTCTCGCATGTTTGACAGTCCTAAGGACTCTGCACCTCCGGATACTATCCTCCCTGCTAACTCCTTTCTTCTCATCCAACCGGGCCTAGTTTCTCTGCTCAAGAGTGCCTCTTCCACATCTTCCTGTCCCCCAGGAATCTCATTAACATCCAGAGAGGGCCTGCTCTGGAAAGACAACCTAATCTTCGTTCCTGAGGAGGTGAGAGTTAAGGTTTTGGGGCTCCTCCATGACCATCCACTCGCGGGACACTTTGGTGTCCGCAAGACCTTAGAGCTGATACAACGTTCCTTCTGGTGGCCAGGCATGAGGGAGTTCTGCAAGCAGTACGTGAACTCTTGTCCAGTATGTTGCCGGAATAAGATTCCCAGGAATCGGGCCTGGGGCCTGCTTAAGCCTCTCCCCGCACCCGACCGCCCCTGGCAGATGATTACTATGGATTTCATCGTAGAACTCCCCCCCTCTGAGAACTGTACCGCCATCTTTGTTGTGTGTGACCGTCTGTCTAAGATGGCCCACTTTCTTCCCTTGAAGGGGACTCCTTCTGCTACCGAAACGGCTCACGTTTTTATTAAGGAAATAATCAGGCTTCACGGGGTACCCACCAACATTGTATCTGACAGAGGAGTGCAGTTCACCTCCCGTTTCTGGAGAGCCTTATGCGGAGCCCTGAAAATTGAATTGGCCTTGTGCTCCGCCTACCACCCACAGACTAACGGGCAAACAGAACGCACCAACCAAACCCTCGAGCAGTATATCAGATGTTTCTCTTCCTTTGTCCAGGACGATTGGGTTTCCCTGTTACCTTTGGCGGAATTCGCCTACAACAATGCCAGCCATGCTACCACCGGGCAGTCCCCGTTCTTTTCCAATTACGGTTTTAACCTGTCTTTTCTTCCCGATATCCCTACAGAATCGCATGTACCAGCAGTTCAGGACACAGTATCCTTTCTTCAGCAGAACAACCGGATCCTGCAGGAGGCTATAACCAAGGCTCAGGCTGACAGCAAGAAGAGTTTCGATCAGGGAAGGAGGGGAGAGTTGATCCTTCAAGTCGGGGACCAGGTATGGCTGTCTTCCTCTAATTTAAAATTAGCATGTCCCTCCAGGAAGTTGGCACCAAAGTTTCTGGGTCCATTTCCTGTTAAAAGGAGGATTAACGAGGTATCTTATGAGTTGTCTTTACCCGATTCCATGAGAATACACCCAGTCTTCCATGTAGCTCTACTTAAGCCTGTCATACCTGACCCCTTCCCTGGTAGAGGAACAAGACCACCCGATCCTGTGCTGATTGATGGCAGTGAGGAGTTCGAAGTGGAGGCCATCTTGGATTTCAGAAGACGACGGGGACAAGGTCAGTTTCTGATTAAATGGAAGGGCTATGGCCCAGAGAGTAATTCATGGGAACCTGCTACTAACATACATGCCAATAGACTAATACAGGCCTTCTTTGCTGCACACCCAGAGAAAAGAGCTACTAGGGGCACCCGGAGGTTGCCCCTTGTGGGGGGGCAATGTCAGGGATCCGCTCGTCCTGCGCGATCGGCTCTCCGTGCGCGCGTGCACGTTCGTGCAGCGGGTCGTCGTAGGTACGAGCGTCTTCCAACGCGCGCGGGTGCACGCCGTTCGTGTGTGCGCGCGGTACACGCACGCACGGGCGAGCGTTAGCACGATTGGCGCCAGTAGCCCTTTTTAAAGGCACAGTTGCAGCAGCTCTGTGCTGTCTCGTCTGCAGCTTGTGCCTGTGTATACCTGCTTGTCTACCTGCTACCTACCTGATATCCGACCCGGCTCCGTCTGACCTTGTTGACCTCTCCTGCTCCGACCCCGGCTTGTTTGACCCTTCTTGAACTGATCTCCTGTTGCCGAACTCTGCTTGCACCTGACACCTCTGCTTGTTCCTGCATCGCTACCCTGTATCCTGAGGACCCATCCAACCTGATCCAGTGGCCTGCAGTCCTCAGCCTTCCTACTACAGAGAGTCCCTGCTTCTGAGAACCCTCATCTCCGGATACCTGCTACTGCTCCTGGCTGGACTCTCCTACCCCACTGCGCTCCGGTCTCCCTGTTCCCATTCCAGTGAGACCAGAACCAGAGCCGTAAGAGAGGTCCCCTTCTACTAAGACAGACTCAATACCTGAAGTTCCTAACAAGTGGTGAGATGATTGGAGCTTTGTGACATGGTGCATTATCCTGCTGGAAGGAGCCATCAGAAGATGGGGACACTGTAGTCATAAAGGGATGGACATGGTCAGCAACAATACTCAGGTATGCTGTTTAAACCATGCTCAATTGGTACTAAGGAGCCCAAAGTGTGCCAAGAAAATATCCCCCACACTATTAAACCACCACCACCAGCCTGAACCATTGATACAAGGCGGGATGGATCCATGCTTTCATTTTGTTTACACCAAATTCTGACCCAACCATCTGAATGTTCGAAGCTGAAATCCAGACTCATCAGACCAGGCAACGGTTTTTCCAATCTTCTGTTATCCAATTTTGGTGAGCATGTGCGAATTGTAGCCTCAGTTTCCTGTTCTTAGCTGACAGGAGTGGCACCCGGTGTGGTCTTCTGCTGCTGTAGCCCATCTGCTTCAAGGTTGGATGTGTTGTGCATTCAGAGATGGTATTCTGCATACCTTGGATGTAACAAATGGTTATTTGAGTTACTGTTGCCTTTCTATCATCTGGGACCAGTCTGCCTATTCTCCTCCGACCTCAACAAGGCATTTTCTTCCAAACAACTGCCGCTCACTGAATATTTTCTCTTTTTCCCACCATTCTCTGTAAACTCAAGAGATGGTTGTGTGTGAAAATCCCAGTAGATCGTCAGTTTTTGAAATACTCAGAGCAGCTCGCCTGGCACCAACAACTATGCCACGTTCAAAGTCACTCAAATCCCCCTTTCTTCCCCATTCTGATGCACAGTTCGAAATTCAGTATGTCGTCTTCACCACATCGAAATGCCTAAATGCATTGAGTTGCTGCCATGTGATTGGCTGATTAGCAATTTGTGTTACCGAGCAATTGAACAGGTGTACCTAATAAAGTGGCCGGTGGGTGAATACAGATAACACAGGGAGAGTCGCCTTCTCCTGATATCCAGAGCACAGCGCCCGGCTGTAACAGACCGGCACACTTTGGCCTCCTCGCCCTGAGAGGACCTTGTCCCGGAAATGATTTTGTAACAAATCTTTTCCTCACATGAAGTTTGAGTACATTCTCTGAACCAAAAATACCATAAACTAAAACAAATCGACATCATAATATAATGGCGATGCCAACAATGTGCCAACATGTCTCTGCTGAGCCCAACTGATCTGTTTACCAGGACCGCTCAACTAATCAACTATAGAGATGAAGATCTGTTCTGTGCATTTCTGATTCCTCTCCAGGACCTTCTCCTGTCATATTCTGTAGACATGTGCACACCGAAATATTTTGTTTCGGAATTTCGTTTTCATCTGAAAAATACATTTATTCAGTTACTCCCGAAATTAGTTTTTTATTTATTTTGTTTCGTTAAAAAAATGCATTCGTCCGAACATCTGAAATAATTAAGATGGAATCTGTCATTGAAGGCTGATGGTGTCTGTTGGATGTTCTAAGAAGATTCGACGGAGCAGCTAAACTGTACGACGCCGCGATCGTACATTTCCGGTCACATGTTCCGCCTACAAGCTATAGTAGAATTCTAATGTTATATGACACTCGTAATAATTATATTTATTAATTATTATTACTAGTCAACCAACATTAGAATCCTTCTATAGCCTATGGGCGGAGCTTCTGACCATGAATGTTCGCTCGCGGCAACTGCTTCGTCGAATCTTCATGTCAAATCTTTTCTCTCTATGTCGAATAATCTTGGACTAATAGAGTTAGGTTAGGCACATTCAACCTTTTTTGCTATTGTCAAATCTTTTCTCTCTATGTCGTATCTTTTCTCTCTATAATGTCAAATCTTTTCTCTCTATGTCGAGTCTTTTCTCTCTATGTCGAGTCTTTTCTCTCTATGTCGAGTCTTTTCTCTCTATGTCGAATCTTTTCTCTCTATAATGTCAAATCTTTTCTCTGTATGTCGTATCTTTTCTCTCTATAATGTCAAATCTTTTCTCTCTATGTCGAAGCTTTTCTCTGTATGTCGAATCTTTTCTCTCTATAATGTCAAATCTTTTCTCTCTATAATGTCAAATCTTTTCTCTCTATGTAGAATAATCTTGGACTAATAGAGTTAGGTTAGGCACATTCAACCTTTTTTGCTATTGTCTAATCTTTTCTCTCTATGTCGAGTCTTTTCTCTCTATGTCGAGTCTTTTCTCTCCATGTCAAATCTTTTCTCTCTATAATGTCGAATCTTTTCTCTCTATAATGTTGAATCTTTTCTCTCTATGTCAAATGTTTTCTCTCTATAATGTCAAATGTTTTCTCTCTATAATGTCAAATCTTTTCTTTGTATGTCGAATCTTTTCTCTCTATGTCGTATCTTTTCTCTCTATGTCAAATCTTTTCTCTCTCTAATGTCAAATCTTTTCTCTCTCTAATGTCAAATCTTTTCTCTCTATAATGTCAAATCTTTTCTCTCTATGTAGAATAATCTTGGACTAATAGAGTTAGGTTAGGAACATTCAACCTTTTTTGCTATTGTCTAATCTTTTCTCTCTATGTCGAGTCTTTTCTCTCTATAATGTCAAATCTTTTCTCTGTATGTCGAATCTTTTCTCTCTCTAATGTCAAATCTTTTCTCTCTATAATGTCAAATCTTTTCTCTCTCTAATGTCAAATCTTTTCTCTCTATGTCGAATCTTTTCTCTCTTTGTCAAATCTTTTCTCTCTCTAATGTCAAATCTTTTCTCTCTATGTCGAATCTTTTCTCTCTATGTTGAATCTTTTCTCTCTATGTTGAATCTTTTCTCTCTATGTCAAATCTTTTCTCTCTCTAATGTCGAATCTTTTCTCTCTATGTCGAATCTTTTCTCTCTATGTCAAATCTTTTCTCTCTATGTCAAATCTTTTCTCTCTATGTCAAATCTTTTCTCTCTATAATGTCAAATCTTTTCTCTCTATGTAGAATAATCTTGGACTAATAGAGTTAGGTTAGGCACATTCAACCTTTTTTTGCTAATGTCTAATCTTTTCTCTCTATGTCGAATCTTTTCTCTCTATAATGTCAAATCTTTTCTCTCTAAGTCAAATCTTTTCTATGTAGAATAATCTTGGACTAATAGAGTTAGGTTAGGCACATTCAAAGTTTTTTGCTGTTGTCTCTATAATGCCGAATCTTTTGTCTCTATGTCAAATCTTTTCTCTCTATGTAGAATAATCTTGGACTAATAGAGCTAAGGTTAGGCACATTTGACCACAGGTTCAATGGACACAGATCGCTATTGTCAGTGTCATGTCGAATCTCCTTTCTATATCGAACTGTTGTGATAACGAAAGCGAAAATAAAGCATTTGTTTATGTCGGATCTTTTGGTTTTCGGATTCTGCGCGTTCGTTACCGCTTGTTAAAACGATAACGAAAATACCCAAAATTCAGACAAAAATGCAGTCGGACGAAAACGAATGCACATGTCTAATATTCTGCGCTTCCAGGGAAATATTCATATCTCCACAACAAGTCCAGATCCTTCCATCTGCTTGCCTCTCTTCTCCTTTGGTGTAAGGTTAAGTAAATTCATTGGAATGTGGAATGCTCCACCATTTATGGTGGCAATCAGGGGCGGGACAAGGGCTGGGCAGGAGGGGGCGGCTGGGAATTGGGGGGGTTGTGCTAAAAGGTGTGATTTGAAAGGGGCGGGGGGGTTGGTAATTGGAGGGTGGATTTCTGTTAGGAAGGGGGGTTTTGAGGGGAGGGGTTGGAGGTTATGCTAGTAGGGTTGATTGGGGGGATTTGTGCTAGGAGGGGACATTTGGGGGTAGAAATAGTGCTAGGAGAGGTGATTTGGGGGGGGGGGGGAGTTGTGCTGGGAGTGGAGGATTTGGAGTGGGGGGGAGGGAATTTATGCTAAGATGGATAAAACAAGCTATGGAAGCTCCAACACAGGATGGATCTGTGGGAGCCTAGGATAACGCAGTGCCATGTCCTAGGTAATGGTAATTTAAATAAAGCACATGAAAAAAAAAAAAAACTAAATCCACCTTCCTAGCACAAATCCTCTACCCCTCAAATTTCCCATCTTAGCGTAATTTAAATAAAGCACATGAAAAAACTGACTTTGGAGGAACTAATTATAGAAAATATAAAGTAAATTTTATTACACATATATTACATAAAAAACATTTAAAATACTGCCAATTGCAGTGAAGACTAAACCTCTCCAGTGCACATAAACACATCAAAAACATGTCATGTGGGACATGTAAATCTATACTAAATAGTAAAATACAACAATAGCTCTACATGTTTCGCGAAAAAAACGCTTCATCAGGAGCTGAGTCATTTCTTTTACAAAGATTTTATTGAGAAGTAACAAGGTTATGAGTCAATACAATAGGCTTACAGTTGGATTTCGGTACAGGTAGTTTGAGTTAAGTATAATTCAAACAGATTTTGTTCTAACCGTGTTCACATTCACTGGATCAGAAAAAACCCTAGGTTTCACATAGATGTAGCACAGGCCTGGTCTGGAGTTTGCCTGAAGCCTATAGTAATCATATCTGATAAAGTGGAAAGATGGAAAAAAGAGAAAAGGAAAAGAGAGAAAAGGAAAAAAAAAGGGGGAGGGAATGAAAGAGGGGAAAGGTGAGGAGACAAGAGCAGGGGGAATAGAGGGGTCCAGAGGGAAGAGAGGGAGGTAAGAAAGGGGAGGGGGGAATGAAGAGGAGGAGGACGGGCTCACGGGGTGCGCACCACTGGGCCCCTACAGCGACAGCAAGGTAACATCAAATCTAGGAGAATGGTGGTACTCTATCCAGGGTTGCCAGACTCTAAGAAATGTGGTATGAGTGTCAGAGAGAACAGAGGACAGTTTTTCATTGACCATGACATCATTCAGACGGTTTTTGACTGCCTCAAAGCTAAGGGCCGGGGTTCTCCATGCTCGCGCTATTGTCAGCTTAGTTGCAGTAAAGAGATGCTGCGCCAACTGTCGTTCTGGGCGTAGTAGGTCTGGTATTGCTTTACCGAGAAGAGCCTCGAATGGATTCTTTTTTAGGTTCACCCGAAGTAGGCTGCGAAGCAACGCGTAAACCCTGACCCATAGTCTGCACACCTTCGGGCACGTCCACCAAATATGGGCCATTGTGCCCTCCTGGTCGCACCCCCTGAAACAGAGAGAGGAGCAGGAGGGAACGAAGCGGGCTAAACGTGTCGGGATGTAATACCACCGGTATAGGACCTTATAGGCCTTCTCTAGGATCGTGACGTTGCATGAGCATTTTGACAGGGTCAGGGTCATTGCCTGCCAATCCTCCGGATCCAACTCCCTCCCCAGATCCTTCTCCCACTGCAGGTGATAGGATCGCACCGTGGGTTTCCTCTTGGCGATCAAGGCCGAGTATATTAACGATATCAGACCAGGAGAGTGAGGCCTGGATCTGCAGATGCTTTCGAACGGAGACAACCTGTAAGGGGTATCCTGGGATTTGGTAAGGCTTTGGAGGAAGTGATGAATCTGAAGATATCTAAAATATTCCCTCAAGGGTACATCATGAGACGAGCGCAAAGCTGCAAATGGTAGTATTCTAGTGGGTGCAAGTAGTGAGTGAACATCCACGAAGCCATTTTGGGTCCACCAATTGAATTGCGCAGGATTATCAAGACCCGGGGGGAAAAGAGGGCAACGAAGGAGTCGCAACAGTGGGAGATGGGGAGAGGCCAACCCTGCGGAAAACTTCACTGAGTCCCAAACTCTCAAAGTGTGGATCATGCAGGGCCCCGTAATCATGGGGCGGTGTTTTGGCGGGAGCCAGGGTAAGGAGGAAATGGGGATAGGGTCCACTTCGAGTAGGTCGATCGCCGCCCACAATGGGAGCTGATACGTTTCGTGGAGGTGAGAGAGGGGTGCTATGGTGGCTGCTGTATAGTAGTCTCGTAGGTTTGGGACCGCAAGGCCTCCATTCGCTCTTTTAGCAAACATGATTTGTCTGTTGATACGAGGGCGAGACGACCCCCAGATGAATTGTAGGACCCTGCGCTGGTGAATATTGAGGATATGCGAAGGAACCGGGATTGGGAGGACCCTGAAGTAATAAAGTAGCTTCGGGAGATATGCCATTCTGATGGCTGATATCCTCCCGAACCAAGAGAGGGGTAAAGATGACCACGATGTCAGCATATCTGTTAACTGCTTGAACAGGGGTGGGTAGTTGGCCTGATATAGGGCCTGGTATGTGGAGGTGATGCGAATTCCCAAATAAGGTAGAGAGGAGACCCATTGATAGGGAAAGGCCGATTGCAGGTCCCTCAGTAGTTCCCGGGACAGGTTGGTCGACAATGCCTTTGATTTGGACGGGTTGATCTGAAGTCCTGAGAGTGATGCAAATGTCCGTAGTAGGGCGTGTAAATTGGGCAGAGAGGTTCTAGGGGAAGTGACAGAGAGGAGAATGTCGTCGGCAAACAAGGAGATCTTATGAGGAGAACTGGCAATTTCAATGCCCTTTATATCAGGGTGCATTCTCATCGCTTCCGCCAGGGGTTCCAGCGCCAGTACAAACAGAAGGGGTGATAACGGGCATCCCTGGCGGGTCCCTCTTTGAATGTCAAAAATGGGGGATTCAAACCCGTAATATTTTATTTTTGCTCTGGGGGAGTCGTAAAGCGCCGACATCCAGGACATAAACGGGGACCCGAAGCCAAAATGCCGCAGAACAGACATAAGATAAGGCCATGACAAGGTATCAAAGGCTTTAGTCATGTCGAGGGAGAGAAGCATAGATTCCAAGGAGCGAGTGTGAGCTAGGTGTTGAAGTTGTACTATACGGCGGATTGCGTCGCCAGCCTGTCTCTGGGGCACAAAACCGACCTGATCTTTTTTTATCAAACGAGGGAGAAACGAGTTTAGGCGTGTCGCCAAGATTTTTGTCAGGAGCTTCATATCGATATTGATAAGTGAGATAGGCCTGAAATTGGCCCAAGATGAGTGATCTCGGTCCGGTTTCGGAATCATAACTACGTTTGCCGTCAGAAGATCCGGGGTAAGAGGACAGCCTCTCTTTACCGAGTTGTACATAGCCACCAGATGGGGCGTCACAACTGGTGCCAGTTTCCTGTAATATAGCGCGGTATAGCCGTCCGGCCCGGGTCGTTTGCCCACCTTAAGTTCTTTTATAGCCTGTAGAACCTCCGAGGGTTGGATGTCCCTATCCATAAGGGCGACATGGGCCCCGGTCAAGGACGGGAGCGAAAGGCCCGCGAGAAAGTCCGCAGTTCTTTGAGTGGAAGCTCCCTCTGATGCCGCGTACAGCTTCGCTAGACGAAACCCAAACTCTTCTAGGACATGCTTCGGGTTCCCTGAAAGGACATTGTTGCGATCTCTCAGTGTGATTGGGGTTATTTTGGGGGCAAATATTCGGAGCCTGTTGGCCATCATGCGAGTCGGTTTATTTGCTTTCTGGTACCACCGCTGACGGGACCAGCGGAGTACCCGCTCAGCCCCCTCAGTTAGGCACAGGTCAAGCTCAGATCTGATTCGTTCCAGTAGTTTGCGGTTGCCCGGGGTAGGAAACTGTTTAAACCTCTCGGATATATCTGCCAATCGGGTCTCCAGCTCCCTTTTTTTGCTCTCCCTAGTCTTCTTACGGGCCGAGGCTAGGCCAATTATACGTCCGCGCAAAACTGCTTTATAAGCCTCCCAGAGGATCACCGGCGAGGTCACTGAGCCCAGGTTTTCCCGAAAGTACTCCTCAGAGGCCTTAATAATTTCCTCTGTAGTGTCTACATGAGTAAGGAGCGAGTCGTTCATGACCCAAGGAGAAAGTCGGGGTCTATCTAGGATAGAGTGGCAGACAATCAAGACAGGGTCATGGTCAGACCACGGAACGGCCAGGACTGAAGCCGCTACCACCAGTGGCAAGTGTCGTCTAAGCATAAACATGTGCTCAATCCGTGAATGCACTAGGTGGGGATGGGAAAAATGGGTGTAGTCTCTGCCCTGCGGATGGCATTCCCTCCATAAGTCAACTAGGTCATGGGATTGTAGGGCTCGGGTGAATAATTTGGCGCTCGACGACGGACCATTTTTCTCCGGCGGGTGTTTATCTAATTTAGGGTTAAGAATTAGGTTGGAGTCTCCTGCCAGTAGAAGGGTGCCCTTGCCATGGGAGGCCAGCAGCGCGCAGACATGGGTCAGAAAGGGTCCCGGGCTAACATTGGGGGCATAGTACGTCAGTATGGTCACGTCCGTGTCATGGATAGTGCCTTGAAGCAGTAAATATCTGCCGTCAGGATCAGCTATCTGTTTAGCGCATCTAAATGGAGCTGACTTGCGGAACGCCACGAGAACCCCGCGTTGTTTGGTTGGGGCATTAGCCAAGAAAACCTGAGGAAATTGAGCATCAAAGTACTTAGGATGAGAGATCTCAGAAAAATGTGTCTCCTGTAAGCAAGCAATATCAATGTGTTGTCTGCGAAGAAACTTAAAAACTTTAACCCTCTTGTGGGGGGAGTTCATTCCCTGAACATTTAGGGACAACCACTTAATCGTCATTGGTAGAGTAGCAGAAAATCGCTTACCTGGAGCCGAAGTGCGCACCCCGCGCGGCCAAAGGAGAGAGGGAATAAGGAAAGAAGTAAAGAGGGGGGTGGGGAAAGAATAGAGAGCATCATCATAGCATGGAAAGTAGAGACATGCAATGCTAGATACCAATAATTATTACACAGCAAGATTGCTATCGGTCGTGGGACAAAAAACCCACTACGCCGCTGGGAGTTGGCTCGAGCAGTAGTCCGAGCCAAGAACCAACACATGGGGGAGCGGTGGTCCGTCGGAAACCACCTGACTTAACATTAACAATTATTGCAAATGTCAAAGAACCTGACAACAGTGGCATAACTGCATAAACAATAAAACGAATCATCAGTAAAAATAAACAGAAAGAAAAGTAAGTCTGACATAAGGAACAGAGAACCTGTAAGCTAAGGCCTGAAAAATTGCTGCGGTTAGACGGTAAGTCTCCTGTTCCAAAGAGGGAGGGAAGAGAAAAAAAACAAAAAAAAAACAAAACAAAAAAAACAAAAAACAAAAAAAAACAAAACCCAAACCTCCACAGGCAACCTGCAACTAGTACCATCTAAGTCAGACATTAGAAACATATGAACCCGTGAAGCCAAAAAACAAAAACCTTGGGGCGGCCGAAGGCCACGCCCATTCCTAAATGAAACAGTCACGCATAGGCCCCTTGAGTAAGAGCGCAAGAGCAGGATAGTAGTCACGGTAATAGACCTCCTGGACTAACAGTTTCTGGGTAGCAATGGGGGGCCCTGTTTTGTAAGGTCGTGCGTCATGGGTCACTACCGCCCATTTCTTTGAGGGCCAAAAAAACCCCAAAAAAATAAATAAATAAAGAAATAAAATATTGGGTAAGGGCGGTGGACAAAAATCTCAAAAAAAAAAGGGAAAAAATAAAAATAAAAAAATAAAAATAAAAAAAAGGGATTGGGCTGTTGCAGCCGGGGGGAAGAAGACAGTCCTTCCCTGAGGGAAAACAGTGCTCATAGAAATGATAGGCAATAGTAGACCAAAGTTGTGGGTAGCCCTAGTCCATCCTAGATGTAAAAGGGGGGCTCAGCGTGGCTCCCATTTGAGTCACAATAAAGGATATATAGATACCTCCTTCTTTTAGTCTGGGTGCCCAAATTGTGGCAAACTTTCTCACTACCGGCCTGCAAGATGCGCGGCGGCAGTGGGTAGAGAAAAAAAAAAAAGAAAGGAAGGGGGAAAAAGAAAAAAAAAAATGTCCGCCCGAGGAAGCCTCTTGGAATTTCTGAGCCTTGAGAGAACGGAGGGCTTGAGATCCATTCTGAGAAGATTGTGAGGATCGCATCGGGGCTCTGGAAGGACCCGGGCGGGCCACAGCAGCCTCAGGCTGAGAGGGAGGAAGGTCAAACTGAAGTTCCTGGAATTGCCGTCGCAGGTCTGGCAGGGAGGAAGCGTGAAACTGATGACCCATGTGGTAGAAAGAAAGTTTAAAGGGGAATCCCCACCGGTAACGAATGTTCCTGGCTTGTAAGATTTGCAGATAGGGCTTCATATTCCGCCTCTTAGCGATAGTGACCGGGGAAAGATCCGCAAACAGTTGAAGGGGGTTGCCTTGAAAAGATATGTCAGGTAATTCCCTGGCGGCTTGAAGGAGTCGCTCTTTGGTTCTGTAGAAATGAAATTTTATTATTACATCTCTGGGCGGACCTTCCGTAGGCTTGGGAGCGAGGGACCTGTGTATGCAATCGAATTCAAGGCGTTCGGTCGGGATATCAGGTGCGAGCTCTTGAAAGAACGCAGTTGCCGTTCCCTGGAGGTCTATTATGGTCTCCGGGAGGCCGCGGATTCGGAGGTTGCCCCTGCGGGCCCTGTTTTCAGAGTCCTCAAGTTTATCCTGTAGAGTAATGAGTTCCGCGTTTAACTTTTCTACCTCCTCCTCGTGACCTTCCAGCACCGTGGTCGCAAGATCCATCCGCTCCTCCAGCTGATTTGTGCGGTGTCCCAATTCCTTGAGGCCCCTCACCAGTTCTGCAGATAGTTTACGGGAAGCTGCGTTGATCTCGTCTCTCACAATAGTGCGGAATTTCTGTAGCAGGGCGTCGGAGCCGATGTCCGCCGGGCTCGTTAAATTCGAGGGGAATTGGGACAGGCTATCGTCCGAATGTTGGGTGGTGTCATCAGGTTCTGGAAGTTCGGGTGCCATCTTGCCTTTCCCTTTCACCTTCCCCCGGGCAGGAGACGTTTTCTGTTGTGATCTGTTACGGGGGCGATTCCGGGGCGTATTATACATACCCGCCGCTTGCTTAGTAGCGCACGGCCAGGGCAGTAGTGGCAGTGAAATAGGTCTGGGTATGCCTTATATGTCAAGTGGTATTTTCCGACGGCGCGACACTAAGGGACTACACTGTCATCCTCCTAGCGTCCGCGCATACATCCCCACACAGTTTTGTCAGTCACTCTCAGGGCCCTCCAGGGCCACTGACATGTATTGGGTGCTGTACGTTGCAGAAGGTTGCTGGGGGGGCCAGGCCTAAGCCCAGGGAGCATAGGGTGCCTGCAGTGTTATGGAGGGTGTACCAAGATGGCCACCTACCTCTGCCTCTGGGTGTACTTCCTTTGAGCTTGCTTCTCAGCAGGGTTAGGCTGGTACCTCGGCGCTCGGGCCGCAGGCCGAAGGGGTCCACGCTGACCGCGGCGAAACGACCACCGTAGCGTTCGCGCCGTCCAAAAATCCAGGGCGGAGGCTCCGGCGCCTCCGCAGGCCGCAAGATGGCGGCCGGGACTCGGAGTGCTGAGTAGGCCGCAAGCCTGATCGCGGGCCCCGCGGGTGCAGACAGCGGCCAAACCGATTCCGTCACCTCCCACCGCTATCTCCTAACAACACTGAGTCTGCCGCCGGCCGAGAATCGGCCCGATGAGGGCGGATGGCGGCAGATAGAGGATCAGGCCGGCGGAGCTCAGCTAAAGCATGTCCTCCCCTTGCTGCGTCCGACCACGCCCCCCAGGAGCTGAGTCATTTCTAAGAGAGGAAAAAGAGACAGTCAATATTAAATATAATGACGCACATCATAAAAAAGTTTTTGTTTTTTTTAGGGACTTTGAGGAAGCCATGGCCCTTAGGTCACGTATTTCCATCCCTAGGGACTTTAATTGAAACCCTGACCCGGTGAGGTCCCACCTTCCCCTTGTTTTGTCCCCCTTTTTTGAATGACGTACATCAATCATAAACAAATTTATGTCATTATATTTATTATTGACTGCCTCTTTTTCCTCACTTAGAAATGACTCAGCTCCTGAAGAAGCGTTTTTTTCGCGAAACATGTAGAGCTATTGCTGTGTTTTACTATTTAATATCGATTTACATGTCCCACATGACATGTTTTTGATGTGTTTGATTTACACTGGAGAGGTTTAGTCTTCACTGCAATTGGCAGTATTTTAACTGTTTTTTTATGTAATATATGTGTAATAAAATTTACTTTATATTTTCTATGATTGGTGCCTCCAAAGTCCATTTTTTCATGTGCTTTGTTTAAATTATGCTAAGATGGGTAATTTGATTGCTAGAGGATTTGTGCTAGGAAGGTGAATTTTGGGAGGGAGAAGATTTGAGCAGGGCAGCGAGATTTGTACTGGAAGGGGGTACATTTTCGTTTGAGAGGCTTGCAAAGGGAATTTATGGGGTAAGTGTCAAGATTAGTGCTCACATTTTTTTTTTTAGGGGAGGGGGGGATTTTTGTTGGGACATAATGTTATTTTTTTTTTCAGGGGAGGGGCACCGTCTGGCATCTTTGCCCTGGGCACTAGATTATCTTGCCCCACCACTGGTGGCAATGTCCTAAGGCACAATGACTTTGTGTAGTACATACCCCCGAAGGAGCCGCTGAAAATGTACCCAGGCCTCCCAATGTAGTACAGAAGCTGCCAGTCACAAGTACAGTGTCAATACAGGTTCAGTCTAGGCAGTACTGGATTTATAAGGGGGCAAAAGAGGCAATTGCCCTGGCCCAACCACCCCCCCCCCTGCCAGTGGGGTCCTCAGACTTTCTTTATAAAAAATAAAACATATTTATCCTCTCCTGTGTTAATTGAGAAAATTGTCCAGTTTGCAGCCTTTACCAAGCTCCGGATTGCTAATACTTTTCCAGGAGGTAATACAGCTCTTGAAATACACTATATTGTCAAAAGTTTTGAGACACCTGCCTTTACACGCACATGAACTTTAATGACATCCCAGTCTTCGTCCGTAGGGTTCAATATTGGGTTGGCCCACCCTTTGCAGCTATAACAGGTTCAACTCTTCTGGGAAGGCCGTCCACAAGGTTTAGGAGATGTGTCTATGGGAATGTTTGACCGTTCTTCCAGAAGTGCATTTGTGAGATCAGGCACTGATGTTGGACGAGAAGGCCTGTCTCACAGTCTCCACTCTAATTCATCCCAAAGGTGCTCTATGGGGTTGAGGTCAGGACTCTGAGTAGGCCAGTCAAGTTCCTCCACCCTAAACTCGCTCATACATGTCTTTAGGGACCTTGTTTTGTGCACTGGTCCAAATCATTTGGTGGAGGGGGGATTATGGTGTGGGGGGTTGTTTTTCAGGGGTTGGGTTTGGCTCCTTAGTTCCAGTGAAGGGAACTCTTAAGGCGTCGGCATACCAAGACATTTTGGACTATTTCCTGCTTCCAACATTGTGGTTGTGAGGATGGTCCCTTCCTGTACCAACCAATGCGCATCAGTGCACAAAGCAAGGTCCATAAAGACAAGGATGAGCGAATCTGGGGTGGAGGAACTGGACTGGCCTCCACAAAATCCTGACCTCAACTCAATAGAACACCTTTGGGAGGAATTAGAGCGAAGATAACTATTCTGGGAAGGCCGTCCACAAGGTTTAAGAGTGTATCTATGGGAATGTTTGACCATTCTTCCAGAAGTGCATTTGTGAGATCAGGCACTGATGTTGGACGAGAAGGCCTGGCTCGCAGTCTCTGCTGTATTTCATCCCAAAGGTCTTCCTTCGGGTTGAGCTAAGGACTCTGTGCAGGCTAGTCAAGTTCCCCCACCCTAAATTCACCCACCCATGTCTTTATAGACCATGCTTTGTGCCCTGGTGCGCACTCATGTTGGAACAGGAAAGGGTCACCCCCAAACTGTTTCCACAAAGTTGGGAGCATGAAATTGTCCAAAATGTCTTGGTATGCTGACACCTTAAGAGTTCCCTTCACTGGAACTAAGGGGGCCAAGCCCAACCCCTAAAAAACACCCCCCACACCATAATCCCCCCTCCACCAAATGATTTGGATCAGTGCACAAAGCAAGGTCCATAAAGACATGGATGAGTGAGTTTGGGGTGGAGGAACTTGACTGGTCTGACCTCAACAGAACACCTTTGGGATGAATTAGAGTGGAGAATGTGAGCCAGGCCTAGTCTTTCAACATCAGTGCCTGACCTCACAAATGCTCTTCTGGAAGAATGGTCAAACATTCCCATAGACACATCTCCTAAACCTTGTGGACGGCCTTCCCAGAAGAGTTGAAGCTGTTATAGCTGCAAAGGGTGGGCCAACTCAATATTGAACTCTACGGACTAAGACTGGGATACGGTTAAAGTTCATGTGCGTATAAAGGCAGGTGTCCCAATACTTTTGGCAATATAGTACATAGTTACAAAGCTGATCCAATGTAACTATGTCACCATACCTAAAACTCTTCTTTAAACCCACCAACCTATTGGTACTATATCACCATTTCAAAAAACATTGTTACATCCACTTTGTTCGATTTTGTCTGAATCATCAAATAGGCAAAATGCTGGGAAGAACAAGCTCTCTACATGTTTCGTAGACCAACAGTCTACTTCATCAGGGGATAGGAAGGGAGATCATATAAAATTATATAAATACAGTTTGTTATCTTGTATGTAATAGAAGATGTCCATGTGGATGATGTATCCAACAATGAAACTTCAATTACACATTTACATATAATAATCCATCCCACTTCTCACTCTAAACCAGGCATGTCCAAAGTCCGGCCCGCGGGCCAATTGCGGCCCGCGGCCCGGTTTTGAACGGCCCGCCTGGTTATTTGGACATACATATCTTTTGTGGCCCCCGACGATCTCCCAGCGCCGGGGCCACAAAAGATATATATGCTTCGGAAGGTACAGGGAGGACAAGACCGAGCGCCGTACACAGGAGAATTTCCTGTTTACGGGCGGCCTCTGTAATAGGAAGTCCTTCTCCTGCACTGCCATTGGACGACTGTTCTGTCCATCAAAGGAGGCGGGACTTTCTATTAAAGAAGCCGCCGTGTAAACAGGAGATTCTCCTTTGGCGCTCGTCAGTGCATTCCTGGCAATGGTGCTGTGTTCCTGGCAATGGTGCTGTGTTCCTGGCAATGGTGCTGCGTTCCTGGCAATGGTGCTGCGTTCCTGGCAATGGTGCTGCGTTCCTGGCAATGGTGAGTCATTCCTGGCAATGGTGCTGCATTCCTGGTAATGGTGCTGCATTCCTGGCAATGGTGAGGCATTTGGGGAGGCATTCCTGGCAATGGTGCTGCGTCCCAGGCAATGGTGCTGCTTCCCTGGCAATGGTGCTGCGTCCCTGGCAATGGTGATGCATCCCTGGCAATGGTGCTGCATTCCTGGCAATGGTGAGTCATTCCTGGCAATGGTGCTGCATTCCTGGCAATGGTGAGGCATTTGGGGAGGCATTCCTGGCAATGGTGCTGCGTCCCAGGCAATGGTGCTGCTTCCCTGGCAATGGTGCTGCGTCCCTGGCAATGGTGATGCGTCCCTGGCAATGGTGATGCGTCCCTGGCAATGGTGCTGCATTCCTGGCAATGGTGAGTCATTCCTGGCAATGGTGCTGCATTCCTGGCAATGGTGAGGCATTTGGGGAGGCATTCCTGGCAATGGTGAGGCATTTGGGGAGGCATTCCTGGCAATGGTGCTGCGTCCCAGGCAATGGTGCTGCGTCCCAGGCAATGGTGCTGCGTCCCTGGCAATGGTGCTGCGTCCCTGGCAATAGTGCTGCGTCCCTGGCAATGGTGGGGGAATTCCTGGCTATGGTGGGGGCATTCCTGGCTATGGTGGGGGCATTCCTGGCTATGGTGGGGGCATTCCTTGCTATGGTGGGGGCATTCCTTGCTATGGTGGGGGCATTCCTTGCTATGATGGGGGCATTCCTTGCTATGGGGGGGCATTCCTGGCTATGGGGGGGCATTCCTGGCTATGGGGGGGCATTCCTGGCTATGGTGGGGGCATTCCTGGCTATGGTGAGTGCATTCCTGGCTGTGTTGGGTGTGTTCCTGGCAAAGGTGGGTCTGCAGATGTGCACTGATTAGGCTGCATTGGTGGGCACTGACCATTATTTTGCTTCACAGTTCTTTATTTAAACATTTTTTTTCCCTGAAACTTCCCTCTTAAAGTGAAGGTGTGTGTTATACGCCAATTAATACAGTATGTACAAATACGCCCAAGCTCAATTCTTCCCACACACAGCCACAAAGGCAAGAGAATTCTTGTTGGGCAGTGTATTAGAGCCCGAACGAACACACTTAGACCGAATTTTAACGATTCAAAGAATGTCAGGCAAAATGGTCGGCCCTCGCGCATGTTCACTTCATCAAATCCGGCCCTCTTTGAAAAAAGTTTGGACACCCCTGCTCTAAACCAATAAAAGACATAAAGCTGGCAATTATCGGTTGTTAAGGAGTGGGACCATCACGTCCTTAACAATAGATGACTCATTCAGCTGTCAGCAGGGTTCCCCTGTGAACAGCTAAAGTGTAAATTGAAGTCCCGGCAATTGGATCTGACAAAAAAAAAAACAGCAGCCCAATGTTTATCAACAACATTGCTCAGCCGCTGAAACAGAAAGATAAACAGAAACATTGTTTCTTTTTGTATCTTTCTGTTTATTCATCTACAGATTAACGCAGGGGTGGGCAACCCCCGGCACGCAAAGCCTCTTTTGCCGGCACTCGACTTCCTCCCCATCGGCAGAGCAGCGCAGGGAAGTGTCAGTGAGACATTAATGCATTCCAATTTCAGAATTCCCCACACCGCACCTGAACTGAGGGGGTGGGGCAGTGCCCCCCCCCCCCCCCCCGCAAATTGTAAAAGATGGGAAACATTGTTTGGTTCTCTAACGTTGCTGTAGCCACTATTGTCAGCTTTTGTAATGGGGAAGAGTTTGGGTGCAGTTCTGCTGGGGGGGGGCTTTCCCTGTCTCCAGGAGGAGGAGGACTGTCATTGGCCACTTCTAAAGCCAATCACATTCCTGCTAGCCTCACCCACCATCTGGAGGAAGATGACTTGCTTGGTTGCCACTACCAATCTCAGAAAGAAGGGATTTCACTCTGATTGAGAAAACCCCAATCAGGTGACAGTTTGTGGAATTACTGTTGAGCTTCTGGGAACTTTGTTGAACTTATTCCTGAATAGGGATAAGCCGAACACCCCCCTGTTCAGTTGGTACCAGAACATGCGAACAGGCAAAACATTTTAACACCGTTAAAGTCTATGGGACACGAACATGAATAATCAAAAGTGCTAATTTTAAAGGCTTATATGCAAGTTATTGTCATAAAAAGTGTTTGGGGACCTGGGTCCTGCCCCAGGGGGGACATGTATCAATGCAAAAAAAAGTTTTAAAAACGGTTGTTTTTTCAGGAGCAGTGATTTTAATAATGATTAAAGTGAAACAATAAAAGTGTAATATTCCTTTAAATTTCGTACCTGGGGGGTGTCTATAGTATGCCTGTGAAGGGGCGCATGTTTCCCGTGTTTAGAACAGTCTGAGAGCAAAATTATATTTCTAAAGGAAAAAAAGTCATTTAAATCTACTCGCGGCTATAATGAATTGTCGGGTCCGACAATACACATAACAGCTCATTGATAAAAACGGCATGCAATTTCCCCACAGGGGAACCCCAAACCAAAATAAAAAAAAACTGTGTGGGGGTCCCCCTAAATTCCATACCAGGCCCTTCAGGTCTGGTATGGATATTAAGGGGAACCCCGCACCAAATTAAAAAAAAAAAATGGCATGGGGGTCCCCCTCAAAAATCCATACCAGACCCTTATCCGAGCACGCAACCTGGCAGGCCGCAGGAAAAGAGGGGGGGATAAGAGAGCCCTCAACATTGGGAGGGTTCTTTTGGGGTAGCGGCCCACCCCAAACCACCTTGTCCCCATGTTGATGGGGAGAAGGCCCTCATCCATACAACCCTTGCCCAGTGGTTGTGAGGGTCTGCGGGCGGGGGGCTTATAGGACTCTGGAAGCCCCCTTTAACAAGGGGACCCTCACATGCCAGCCCCCCCATGTGAATTGGTAATGGGGTACATAAATCTCATCCCTATTCCTGAACCTTTGCGTCACTTCCTACTGAACCCGGCACTCGGTGTCTCTGTAAGCAACAGCCAGTATTCAGTGCAATGAAAATCACACCCAACTTTGCCTGTGGTACAGAGCGCCGCACTTTTTCTCAACTTATGATCCTGCACACAGGCCCATTGCTTTCAGAAAATGCCCCTGACCTGAGCTCATCATTGCGCATCCATTCCAGATGTTTGTATGTGAGATCCCATACATCACATACATCCCATACATCACATACATCCCATACATCCCATACATCCCATACATCACATACATCCCATACATCCCATACATCCCATACATCACATACATCCCATACATCCCATACATCACATACATCCCATACATCCCATACATCACATACATCCCATACATCCCATACATCCCATACATCACATACATCCCATACATCACATACATCCCCTACATCCCATACATCACATACATCCCATACATCACATACATCACATACATCTCATACATCACATACATCCCATACATCACATACATCACATACAAGCATGTGGGCTGGATGCAAGAGGTGGATCAGTGGGAATGAGTGTGCCAGGACAGGTAGATGTGTTTTATCTCTGCTTCCCTTCACCACTCTGTATATCACACATATTATAGATGAGAAGAGGGTACAGCAGTGGAGCAGATGAGCAGGAAGGTACAGCAGTGGGGAAAATGGGCAGGAGGGGTTCAGAGGTGGGACAGATAAGCAGGAGGTACAGTGGTGGGGCAGATGAGAAGAGGGTTCAGCAGTGGGACAGATGAGCAGGGGGGTTCAGCATTGGGCAAGATGATCAGGGGGTTCAGTGGTGTGACAGAATAGCAGGGGGGTAGAGCAGTGGGGCAAATGTGAAAGGAGGTGTATTAGTAGGACAGATAAGCAGGGGGTTACAGTGGTGGGGCAGGAGAGCAGGGGGAACAGAGGTGGGACAGAAGAGCAGGGTTGTACAGAGGTGAGACAAATGTGCAGGAGGTACATAGTGAGGCAGATGAGAAAGCGGGCTACAGTGGTGGGGCAGATGAGCAGATGGGTTCAGTGTTAGAACAGATGTGAAGGTGATTCAGTAGTGACACAGAAGAGCATGGGGTACAGTAGTGGGGCAGATGAGAAAGGGGGGTACATTGATGGGACAGATGAGCAGGGGGGTTACAGCAGTGGGACAGAGGAGTACAGAAGTGGGGCAGATGTGCTGAGGAGAAAAGAGGTACATCGGTGGAACACATAAGCAGGGGGTTACAGTGGTGGGGCAGAAGAGCAGGGGGAACAGTGGTGGGACAGATGTGCAGGAGGTACTGTGGTGTGACAGAAGAGAAAGGGGCTTACAGTGGTGGGGCAGATGAGCAGATAAGTTTAGTGTCAGGACAGATGAGAAGATGGTTCATTAGTGAGACAGAAGAGCATGGGGGTACGGTTGTGGAGCAGATATGCAGGGGGTACAGTGGTGGGGCAGATGAGAAAGAGGGGACATTGGTGGGGCAGATGAGCAGGGGGGTACAGTGGTGGGACAGAAGAGCAGGGTGGTGCAGTGGTGGGACACAAGAGAAGGGAGATACAGTGGTGGGACAGGTGAGCAGGGTGGTACAGTGGTGGGACACAAGAGAAGGGAGGTAGAGTGGTGGGACAGAAGAGCAGGGTGGTACAGTGGTGAAACAGAAGAGTAGGGTGGTACAGTGATGGGACAGGTGAGTAGGGTGGTACAGTGGTGGAACAGGTGAGCAGGGTGGTACAGTGGTGGGTAAGGTGAGCAGGGTGGTACAGTGGTGGGACACAAGAGAAGGGTGGTACAGTGGTGGGACAGGTGAGCAGGGTGGTACAGTGGTGGGACAGAAGAGCAGGGTGGTACAGTGGTGGGATAGAAGAGCAGGGTGGTACAGTGGTGGGACAGGTGAGCAGGGTGGTACAGTGGTGGGACGGAAGAGCAGGGTGGTACAGTGGTGGGACAGAAGAGCAGGGTGGTACAGTGGTGGGACACAAGAGAAGGGAGATACAGTGGTGGGACAGGTGAGCATGGTGGTACAGTGGTGGGACACAAGAGAAGGGTGGTACAGTGGTGGGACAGAAGAGCAGGGTGGTACAGTGGTGGGACAAAAGAGCAGGGTGGTACAGTGGTGGGACAGGTAAGGAGGGTGGTACAGTGGTGGGGCAGATGTGCAGGGTGGTACAGTGGTGGGATGGAAGAGCAGGGTGGTACAGTGGTGGGACGGAAGAGCAGGGTGGTACAGTGGTGGGACAGGTAAGCAGGGTGGTACAGTGGTGGGGCAGATGTGCAGGGTGGTACAGTGGTGGGACGGAAGAGCAGGGTGGTACAGTGGTGGGACAGAAGAGCAGGGTGGTACAGTGGTGAAACAGAAGAGTAGGGTGGTACAGTGGTGGGACAGGTGAGCAGGGTGGTACAGTGGTGCGACGGAAGAGCAGGATGGTACAGTGGTGGGACAGGTAAGCAGGGTGGTACACTGATGGGACAGAAGAGCAGGGTGGTACAGTGGTGGGACAGGTGAGCAGGGTGGTACAGTGGTGGTACAGGTGAGCAGGGTGGTACAGTGGTGGGACGGAAGAGCAGGATGGTACAGTGGTGGGACAGGTAAGCAGGGTGGTACAGTGGTGGGACACAAGAGAAGGGTGGTACAGTGGTGGGACAGGTGAGCAGGGTGGTACAGTGGTGGGACACAAGAGAAGGGTGGTACAGTGTTGGGACAGGTGAGCAGGGTGGTACAGTGGTGGGACGGAAGAGCAGGGTGGTACAGTGGTGGGACACAAGAGAAGGGTGGTACAGTGGTGGGACAGGTGAGCAGGGTGGTACAGTGGTGGGACAGAAGAGCAGGGTGGTACAGTGGTGGGACAGGTAAGCAGGGTGGTACAGTGGTGGTACAGTGGTGGGACAGGTGAGCAGGGTGGTACAGTGGTGGGACACAAGAGAAGGGTGGTACAGTGGTGGGACAGGTGAGCAGGGTGGTACAGTGGTGGGACGGAAGAGCAGGGTGATACAGTGGTGGGACAGAAGAGCAGGGTGGTACAGTGGTGGGACACAAGAGAAGGGAGATACAGTGGTGGGACAGGTGAGCAGGGTGTTACAGTGGTGGGACACAAGAGAAGGGTGGTACAGTGGTGGGACAGAAGAGCAGGGTGGTACAGTGGTGGGACACAAGAGAAGGGAGATACAGTGGTGGGACAGGTGAGCAGGGTGTTACAGTGGTGGGACACAAGAGAAGGGTGTTACAGTGGTGGGACACAAGAGAAGGGTGGTACAGTGGTGGGACACAAGAGAAGGGTGGTACAGTGGTGGGACACAAGAGAAGGGTGGTACAGTGGTGGGACACAAGAGAAGGGTGGTACAGTGGTGGGACACAAGAGCAGGGTGGTACATTGGTGGGACAGGTGAGCAGGGTGGTACAGTGGTGGTACAGGTGAGCAGGGTGGTACAGTGGTGGGACGGAAGAGCAGGATGGTACAGTGGTGGGACAGGTAAGCAGGGTGGTACAGTGGTGGGACACAAGAGAAGGGTGGTACAGTGGTGGGACAGGTGAGCAGGGTGGTACAGTGGTGGGACACAAGAGAAGGGTGGTACAGTGGTGGGACAGGTGAGCAGGGTGGTACAGTGGTGGGACGGAAGAGCAGGGTGGTACAGTGGTGGGACACAAGAGAAGGGTGGTACAGTGGTGGGACAGGTGAGCAGGGTGGTACAGTGGTGGGACAGAAGAGCAGGGTGGTACAGTGGTGGGATAGAAGAGCAGGGTGGTACAGTGGTGGGACAGGTGAGCAGGGTGGTACAGTGGTGGGACAGAAGAGCAGGGTGGTACAGTGGTGGGACACAAGAGAAGGGAGATACAGTGGTGGGACAGGTGAGCATGGTGGTACAGTGGTGGAACACAAGAGAAGGGTGGTACAGTGGTGGGACAGAAGAGCAGGGGGGTACAGTGGTGGGACGGAAGAGCAGGGTGGTACAGTGGTGGGATAGGTAAGCAGGGTGGTACACTGATGGGACAGAAGAGCAGGGTGGTACAGTGGTGGGACAGGTGAGCAGGGTGGTACAGTGGTGGTACAGGTGAGCAGGGTGGTACAGTGGTGGGACGGAAGAGCAGGATGGTACAGTGGTGGGGCAGGTAAGCAGGGTGGTACAGTGGTGGGACAGGTGAGCAGGGTGGTACAGTGGTGGGACACAAGAGAAGGGTGGTACAGTGGTGGGACAGGTGAGCAGGGTGGTACAGTGGTGGGACAGAAGAGCAGGGTGGTACAGTGGTGGGACAGAAGAGCAGGGTGGTACAGTGGTGGGACACAAGAGAAGGGAGATACAGTGGTGGGACAGGTGAGCAGGGTGTTACAGTGGTGGGACACAAGAGAAGGGTGGTACAGTGGTGGGACAGAAGAGCAGGGTGGTACAGTGGTGGGACACAAGAGAAGGGAGATACAGTGGTGGGACAGGTGAGCAGGGTGTTACAGTGGTGGGACACAAGAGAAGGGTGTTACAGTGGTGGGACACAAGAGAAGGGTGGTACAGTGGTGGGACACAAGAGAAGGGTGGTACAGTGGTGGGACACAAGAGAAGGGTGGTACAGTGGTGGGACACAAGAGAAGGGTGGTACAGTGGTGGGACAGGTGAGCAGGGTGGTACAGTGGTGGGACAGGTAAGCAGGTTGGTACAGTGGTGGGGCAGATGTGCAGGGTGGTACAGTGGTGGGACGGAAGAGCAGGGTGGTACAGTGGTGGGGCAGATGTGCAGGGTGGTACAGTGGTGGGGCAGATGTGCAGGGTGGTACAGTGGTGGGGCAGATGTGCAGGGGCGACCGTGACCTGAGGTGTGGAGTTGCAGGATGTTAATTTCTCATTATTACTAAAGTAGTTTACAGCATTTACTTTATAAAAAATCATTTTCTTGATTGAGAGTGTGAAGTTGACATTTTGTTGTTATATCAGCCCTCTCAACTTCTTTGAAAACATTTTTCGGGACACTGTGCTCAAAAGTCAGTTTAAAGCAACCTGTCAACTAAAAACATTTTGTTTGTTTTTTTTTGTTTTTTAATAAATGTTTAAATGTCCCTCTATTGAACCCCTTAATAACCCCTAATTTACTCTAATCAGCCTTAATTAACCCCTGATCCTCCGTCACTTAAATATTATTTTCCTGCTGATTTTTTATTTTTTTTTTACTTCAATTTTCTAAACTATTAATAATTCGTTTTTTTTTGCTTTGTTCATTAATATTTTTACACCTTTAACATATATTTACACGTTTCACATTGAAAAAAGAGCAAAATAAAATAAATAAAATAAAAATAAATAAATGTATTTCATTTGTAAATAACGTTCCAATGCTTTGTACATTGCTGACAGCTGAACTATAAACAAAACAGTTGCGGTACGTATCGGTAATTGGTATGGGTGAGTACTTAAAAAAATTATTGTACTATTAGTGTCACAAAGGTTACCTGTTCCCACGATGTGCTGGTCGCTCTGGTGGGCGCCGGTGCGCATGTTCCCGTGCGTGCTGGTGTACGCGCTCCTGTGGGCACTGCTGTCCCTGGTGTGCACGCTGGTGTGCGGGGGCGCATGCGTCTGTGCGAGCAAATGTGCGCGCTAGCCCCTGTGGTCACTGGTCTGCGTGTTCCTTTGGGTGCTGTTGTGCGCGCCGGTGCCCTGGCGCATTGCGCGTGGGTGTGCGTTCGTCTGTGCGCATTGGCGCACACAATCGGCCTATTTAGGTCTGCTACGCATTCTGCTCGGTGCTGCCTGATCATCAGCTACCCGTGTCCTTGTTCCTGTACCCGCATCTGCATTCCTGATCTCCTGAGGACTTTGCTTGCTTCTCGGATTCCCCAACCTCTGCCCGCACCTGACCTCGGCCTGTTTTGACTTTGCTTCTGCCTGCTCCTCTGTGCTTTGCTGCCCGCCCCTTGCTGAACCCGGCCTGTACCCGGACTTGCCTGCTCTGCTCAGCTCCTGCTGATCATCTGTTGCCTGTTTACCTGTTCTGCTTCCTGCTGTCAGAAGACCACCTACCTTCCAGCATCAGAATACTAATCCCCAGGCTCTCATACCACTCCATACTCCCGTGCCACCTGTCCTCTCTACCAGGGGCCGTGAGTCGGACACGTAAGGGAGACCACCCTCTACCCAAGCGGACTCATCAGTCAGGTACGTAGAAGTCTGATAATTAGCAGCATTTGATGTTTGCTTTAAACTCCGTGTTTAAAGCAGACATCAGCCCGCGGCACCTCAAATCCCCCCCCCCCCCAGCTCGCTGTCTGCCGGTCCGTCCATTTTCCCCATCTAGGCGGCAGACATCAAGGAGTGGCGGGCTGCATCAGGTAGCGGCTCCTGTGTCTCCTCCTCCTCCCCACTTCCGCCGTGCGTCACCTCCCCTCCTCCTAGGCATCCAATAGAATTGACGGTCCTTTCAGCCAATCGGTTGATGGGTATAATTCGCTGTTGTAACACCTGGGTGTGCCGGTAGCGCAATGCTCTGCGCCACAAGCCCACTATATTTTGAAGCCTATTAAAGCCTCTGGCTCTAATCAGGTGCTTCAAAACCCCCCCCCCCCCGCGCCGCTGTAATTCAGGCGCCCAGCGGCCTGAAAGGGGCCGGACGCATGAATAGGGGGTTGCGACAGCGATGGATAGAGCATCACATCGCCGCATTGCTAGAAGGTGGAGGGGGTGGCGGCTGCGGCACAGAGATTTACAAGGGAAAAGTGTGTTTGCATAAATGGTGGATTGACAAAAAATGTGTTTGTTTTAGTTTTCGTTTCATTCTTTTTTTTGCTTTCTTCGGAAATTCAAAAATTTTGAAATCCAAAAATTCGTATTTTCAAATTTCTGAATTTCTAAATCCCGGATTTTAGGATTTTCACATTCCGAATTTTCTAATTTTTTTCATTTTCAAATTGCTGAATTTTTGAATTTGGAATTTTCTAATTTAGAATTTTTCTAATTTAGAATTTTTCGAATTCCGAATTTCCGAATTTTAAAATCTCTGAACAATTTTAACATTTCCGAATTTTAACATTTCCGAATTTTAACATTTCCGAATTTTAACATTTCCGAATTTTAACATTTCCGAATTTTAAAATTTCAGAATTTTAAATTTCCAAATTTCTAATTTTCTAATTTCTGAATTTCCGAATTTTCAGAATTCAAAAAATTGGAAATTCAAAAATTCGAAAATCCCCAAATCTGAGGAAAAGAAAGAAAATCAGTAAAATTCTAAATAATAACTAACTAATAATAACTAATTATTAAATTGTAGGTATTGAAATTTCCTTTCAAATTTGGCTGTTAGTGAATGTAACGAATACGAATTCATCCAAAGTTATGAATTATCCGAAATAACGAATGTTGCATCTAAACAAATGGAATGAAACAAATTAATAATAAATAATAATAAAGAAGATTTATTATTATTATTGTTATCTATTATTATTAGATTGTTATGTTCCATTCGTTTAGATACGGCATTCGTTATTTCAGATCATTTGTAACTTTCGGATAAATTCGTACTTGTTACGTTCACTAACAGCCAAATTTGAAAGGAACTTCCAATTCCTATAATTTAATAGTTATTATTAGTTATTATTTCAGATTTCCGGGTTTTCAAATTTTTGGAATTTCATTCTTTTGAATTTTCAGATTTTCATTCTTACTTTTTCGGATTTTCAAATTTCAAAATTTTTGAATTTTCAAATTTCGAACTTAGGATATTTTTGAATTTCCGAATTTTTGAATTTCCGAAATTTTCCAATTTCCGAAATTTCAAATATCCGAATTTCTGAACTTCGAATTTCTAAATTTTCACATTTCCGAGAAATTTGAAATTTCATAATTTCCGAAATCTCGAATTTTCGTTGAATCTATAATTCTGAAATTCAAATTTTCGGAAAATGAAAAAAATTCTGAAATTTTGGAATTAAAGAATTTGGCAAAATTCATTAAAAAAACTCATTTGGAACTAAACGAATTGCACGTTTCACTAAAGGCAAATAGACTGTGTACTTTGGAAGTGCAGTTACTCCAGAGCTTAGTAAATGAGCAGAAGCTCTGCTGACTTCCATCATCCAATCATGTGCAAGCAAAAAATGCATTTTTTTTTTCCTTGCATGTGATTGGGTATTCTTTGTAAAGGGGAAGCTTCATCTCAACTTCATCTGGAACAACAGCACTTGCAAAGTTCACAGTCTATTTGCCTTTAGTAGATCCACCCCAATGACTGGAGCCTCAGAGCTCACTGTGCAATATAAAAGTTTTTTGCCTTTTTTTTTGTGTCTTTGGCCTCTTATCACATTATGTTAAGCAGAGTGATCTGATCTAAAAATTGTTCATATCCCCTGCAGACCTTTTACAAGCCGTGTCTTGTGGTCAACACAGACATTGCAATGAAATCCCCAGAGCCGTCATTGCAAGTCGATGTAAACTCCAACCAGATGACGTTTCCTTCGCTCGGTGCACAATAAAAAAAAAAAAAAATCCTTGTTGTCACTTCTTTTTTTTTCCTCCTTTGTGCTGCTTTTCTCATGCTGCCTCTTTGCAGCCACTTTATATCTCCATGCTATTCCAATGAAAGCTCCATGGCTTTTCTCAGGACGGGCTTCCTGGTGGTGACAACAGCGGACCATGCCTGTGTAACGTGACACAAAGGCATACCTCCCAACTGTCCCGGATTTGGAGGGACTGTCCCTGATTTGGAGCAATGTCCCTCTGTCCCTCATTCTTCCTCATCTGCCCCTCATTCTGGTCTGATCTCTATAGATGTATGTAAAATGCACTTTTTATCTTTCAAAAAGTGTCTCTCGGTGCTAAACCTTTCATCCAAATTCTAAATTGCTGCATTTGTAAAATTTAAAAGCCAATATGATGGAATAGTAGTGGGGAAAAAAAAAAAAAACCCTCATGGGCTTAAAGCGGAGTTCCACTTAAAAAAAAAATTAAAATGAAAACTCAGCAGCTACAAATACTGCAGCTGCCGACTTTTAATAATCGGACACTTACACTTTCAAACACAAAAGGGATTTTAACGAGACTCGTGGCCACTCATTAAAATTAGAATAAAAGAGGTTTAACCTTAAACTACGTAGAGGGTTCTTTACAGTAAGAGCGGCAAGGATGTGGAATTCCCTTCCACAGGCGGTGGTCTCAGCGGGTGGAGGGGCATCGATATTTTCAAGAAACTATTAGATAAGCATCTGAACAACCGCAACATACAGGGATATACAATGTAATACTGACATATAATCACACACATGGGTTGGACTTGATGGACTTGTGTCTTTTTTTCAACCTCACCTACTATGTAACTATGTAACCTGTCCCAGGGTGCAGCGATGCGGGGGGAACGAAGCCCCGCATGTCTCCCCCTCTGCTCGGTGGCGCCGGCATTGCAACTGTGGGCGTCTGGCTGTGGCTGCACAGCCGGGCGCCCACTGCGCATGCGCAAGCCGCACCACGCGCCGCGACTGCCCGCACAATCATCTGGGACCTGTGACGTGTCCCAGATTATTGCCTAGAGGAGGGGGGGAGAGGTGATCTTCCTTCTGGCGCTGACGGTGCACCAGAAGGTACTAGGAGCTGGAATCCTCTGAAAAGATGGTATCTCCCCCCCCCCCCCCCCAAAAAAAAATGACCTGCCAAATGTGGCATGTCAGGGGGTCACCTTCTCTTAAAGCGAAAGTTCCATTTTTTTGGGTGGAACGCCACTTTAATTAATCATTTCTTTTGTATAATTCTCCTTTAAGGGGGCGGGGCTGAGGGTGTGCCCTATGCCCAATTACTTTTTCTAATAGGTGTCCCTTGTTTCTATTTCATAAAGTTGGGGGGTATGCCACTTGTAAGTCTTCACCGGAAGCCCATAGTGTAGGGTGACAATGCAGAAGTGCAATTAGGAGACAGGAACAGAGTGTTGTCACCCTATAACAGGAAGTGCCCTGAACAAGGACCTTCATGACAGGATCACCAGGGAATTATTGCCCTGAACAAGGACCTTCATGGCAGGATCGCCAGGGATCAGTGCCCCCGAAAAAAGGACCTTCATGGCAGGATCACCAGGGATTAGTGCCCTGAACAAGGACCTTCATGGCAGGATCACCAGGGATTAGTTCCCCGAACAAGGACCTTCATGGCAGGATTACCAGGGATCAGTGCCCCCGAACAAGGACCTTCATGGCAGGATCACCAGGGATTAGTGCCCTGAACAAGGACCTTCATGGCAGGATCAACAGGGATCAGTGCCCTGCACAAGGACCTTCATGGCAGGATCACCGGGGATTAGGGCCCTCAACAAGGACCTTCATGGCAGGATTGCCAGGGATTAGTGCCCTCAACAAGGACCTTCATAGCAGGATCACCAAGGATCAGTGCCCTGCACAAGGACCTTCATGGCAGGATCGCCAGGGATTAGTGCGCTCAACAAGGACCTTCATGGCAGGATCACCAGGGATCAGTGCCCTGCACAAGGACCTTCATGGCAGGATCGCCAGGGATCAGTGCCCTCAACAAGGACCTTCATGGCAGGATCGCCAGGGATTAGAGCCCCGAACAAGGACCTTCATGGCAGGATCACCAGGGTTTAGTGCCCCGAACAAGGACCTTCATGCCAGGATCGCCAGGGATTAGAGCCCTGAACAAGGACCTTCATGGCAGGATCGCCAGGGATCAGTGCCCTCAACAAGGACCTTCATGGCAGGATCGCCAGGGATTAGAGCCCTGAACAAGGACCTTCATGGCAGGGTCACCAGGGATTAGAGCCCCGAACAAGGACCTTCATGCCAGGATCGCCAGGGATTAGAGCCCTGAACAAGGACCTTCATGGCAGGATCGCCAGGGATTAGAGCCCCGAACAAGGACCTTCATGGCAGGGTCACCAGGGATTAGAGCCCCGAACAAGGACCTTCATGCCAGGATCGCCAGGGATTAGAGCCCTGAACAAGGACCTTCATGGCAGGATCGCCAGGGATTAGAGCCCTGAACAAGGACCTTCATGGCAGGATCGCCAGGGATTAGAGCCCCGAACAAGGACCTTCATGGCAGGATCACCAGGGATTAGTGCCCCGAACAAGGACCATCATGGCAGGATCGCCAGGGATCAGTGCCCTCAACAAGGACCTTCATGGCAGGATCGCCAGGGATTAGAGCCCCGAACAAGGACCTTCATGGCAGGATCACCAGGGATTAGTGCCCCGAACAAGGACCTTCATGGCAGGATCACCAGGGATTAGTGCCCCGAACAAGGACCTTCATGCCAGGATCGCCAGGGATTAGAGCCCTCAACAAGGACCTTCATGGCAGGATCACCAGGGATTAGAGCCCCGAACAAGGACCTTCATGGCAGGATCACCAGGGATTAGAGCCCTGAACAAGGACCTTCATGGCAGGATCACCAGGGATTAGTGCCCCGAACAAGGACCTTCATGGCAGGATCACCAGGGATTAGTGCCCCGAACAAGGACCTTCATGCCAGGATCGCCAGGGATTAGAGCCCTCAACAAGGACCTTCATGGCAGGATCACCAGGGATTAGAGCCCTGAACAAGGACCTTCATGCCAGGATCCCCAGGGATCAGTGCCCTCAACAAGGACCTTCATGGCAGGATCGCCAGGGATTAGAGCCCTGAACAAGGACCTTCAGGGCAGGATCGCCAGGGATGAGTTTCATTAAATTGTTTCATGAAAGCTGCAAATTAAAAAAAAAAAGATAAAAAAAAAAAAAAAAAAAAACCATGAACATATTATATGAGATTTTAGTGATTGGGTTTATATTAGGTATATTTCATAACTCCGGTTGGGGCAGAGGTCCCTGTATGGGAACGGCCCACCTTCGGGTGACCCTTACAGCAATCACAGGATGGTGTTGGTGGTGATGGAGTTATATCACTCCCCCCCCCCCGCCAACACCCAACCCCAAACCCCGCCCAGAGCCATAACAGTGAGCAACAAGGGCTCCCGGAATTAGGGGTGCCACCTGTCCAGGATTCACCCGGACAGTTTGGGTTTGGAATTATGCGTCTGGGTTTCAGACTGCCTGAAACCCGGACAACATTATTCAGACTGGACTATGGCTTCCAAGCAGGGTTGCTGGCTGCAGTTGTCTAAGCTGAGAGTGTCTGTTACTCTCTCTTTTTCACACTGCCCAAAGCCAACACTAACAATCCCCCCTCCCCCCACACACAGACGGGAGAGGAGAGAGGGCTCAACCTGCACCTCTTCCCCCTACCCCTACCCTGTGTCTTCCCACACTCCTTAGAAAAGGAAAGTTGGATCTGGAAATGTGAAGTCCAGCAGCCTCAGATACATCTGGATGAGAGGTGCTGACTGCCAAGGGGTGAGTGAGCTCACCATCCATCCCTTAGTACAATAAGGTAAATCAGGGTTCTCAGAGCACCCCTTACATCAGAGTTCCCCTTTACACCAGAAGCCACAGTGTTCCCCCTTACATCAGAGTCCTCTCCGTACACCAGAGTTCTCAGTGTTCCCCCTTAGATCAGGGTTCCCAGGGCATCCCTTATGTCAGAGTCCCCAGAGTTCTCCCTTACATCAGAGTCTGCAGAGTCCCCCCTTACAGTGAAAGGGAGTTCAGATGTAAAGGGGGAACTCTGTGGACTCTGATGTAAAGAAATGTTATTTAATAGCAAAATATTTGTATAGTTTATACTACAAAATAAATTGCTGTGCGTCGCTAAAGTGTCCAAGTTTGACTTGAAGAAAAGGCGGCAACTCTGCCCGTAACTGGCGCCAGCAATTTGTCTTGTGACATTTCACGCTTCATTTTCTTGTGTTGTTTTTGGCTCCTGTGGTAGACGGTGGAGAGGGCAGGACAATCGGAGATACGGGAAGGTACCGATGCCACGGCCGAGCTCCACGTTCAATGTCAGTCCGGGGCTGGGGAGGAGGGGGGGGGGGGTTCTCAAACTTCCAATTACACGGAACTCCGGTATGATCAGAGAACCGGAAGAACACAGGACACGGAAACTCTGTCTGTACAGTGGGGGAGGGGAGGGGGGGTCATGATTTCATCCTCTGAAGATTTTTTTTAGGTTTGCCCACAGAAATGAAGGGTCTATAATTTCTATCACAGATGTATTTTAACCGCTTGCTGACCATCCCCCGTCATTATACTGCGGCAGGTCGGCACAATCCCGCGAGCCGTCGCAGCTGTACGTCGGCTCTTTTAAACAGGATAGCAGGCACGCCGCGGGAGGCGCACGCACATGCCCGCTGCACTGCAGGGGTGGCGATGCTCGTGGCCGAAGGTCGCGATGATCTCCAGCCATGAGCAATCACCGGCACGAGATGAAGAACAGGGACGTGTGTGTGAAAACACACAAATACAAGAATCCCCCCTTACATCACAGTCCACAAAGTTCCCTTACACTGTAAGGGGGGACTCTGCAGACTCTGATGTAAGGGTAGGGTTGCCACCTGTCCAGGATTCACCCGGACAGTTCGGGTTTGGAATCATGCGTCCGGGTTTCAGACTGCCTGAAACCTGGACACATTATTTAGAATGGACTATTGCTTCCCAGCAGGGTTACTGGCTGCAGTCTAAGCTGAGAGTGTCTGTTACACTCTTTATATTAACACAGCCAAAAGCCACCACTAACAACCCCCCCCCCCCCCCCCACACACACACAGACAGGAGAGGAGAGAGGGATCGATCTACACCTCTTCCCCCACCCCTACCCCTCTGTGTCTGCCCACACTGCAATCCCCAGTGCTGTGCCTCAGAATAGGAAAGTAAGTTGGGGCTGGAAATTTGAAGTCCAGCCCCAGATACATCTGGATGAGAGATGCTGACTGCCAAGGGGTGAGTGAGCTCACCATCCACCCCTGTCTGTGACTGAAATCTCCCCCCTTCTCTCTCCTGCCTCTGAGTAAGTACACCAAGGCAAATCAGGGTTCTCAGAGCACTCCTTACATCAGATTCCCCCTTTACACCAGATACCACATTGTTTCCCCTTACATCAGAGTCTTCTCCGTACATCAGAGCTCTCAGTGTTCCCCCCTTAAATCAGGGTTCCCAGAGGATCCCTTATGTTAGAGTCCCCAGAGTTCTCCCTTACATCAGAGTCTGCAGAGTCCCCTCTTACAGTGAACGGGAACTCTGTGAGTTCAGATGTAAAAGGGGAACTCTGTGGACTCTGATATAAAGGAGAACTCTTGTTCTTAAATTTATACGATTAGAAATGTTATTTAATAGCAAAATATATGTATAGTTTATACTATAAAAAACATTGTCGTGCGCCGCTAAAGTGTTCGTGTTTGACTTGAAGAAAAGGTGGTAACCCTATGTAAGGGAGAACTCTGGGGACTCTAACATAAGGGGTGCTCTGGGAACCCAGATTTAAGAGGCATCACTGAGTACTCTGATGTACGGAGAGGACACTGTGGCCTCTGGTGTAAAGGGGAACTGTGATATAAGGGGTGCTCTGAGAACCCTGAATTACCTTAGTGTACTCACTCAGAGGCAGGAGAGAGAAGGGGGGGGGGGGAGACTTCAATCACAGAGAGGGATGGATGGTGAGCTCACTCACCCCTTGGCAGTCAGCACCTCTCATCCAGATGTACTGCTGGATTTCAAATTTCTGGCCCCCTACTTCCCTTTTTTGAGATACAGCACTGGGGATTGGAGTGTGGGCAGACACAGAGGAGTGGGGGCAGGAGGAAGAGGAGCAGATCGAGCCATCTCTCCTCTCCTGTCTGTGTGTGGGGGGAGGGGGGGATTGCTAGTGTTGGCTTTGGGCAGTGTGAAAGAGAGAGTAATAGACACTTTCAGCTTAGACAACATGCAGCCAGAAAATCTGCTGATAGACCATAGTCCAGTCTGAATAAGGTGTCCGGGTTTCAGGCAGTTTGAAACCCGGACACATGATTCCAAACCCAAACTGTCCGGTCGAGTCTCGGAGAGGTGGCAACCCTACATCCCTGTACACCTCTGTATACCTCTATACACCCCTGTACACCTCTGTATACCTCTGTACACCCCTGTAAATCTCTGTATACCGCTATACACCCCTGTACACCTCTGTATACCACCATACTCCGTATACCTCCATACACCCCTGTAGACCTTTGAATACCACCATAATATACCACTGTACACTTCTGTATACCACCATACTCCGTATACCTCTATACACCCCTGTACTCCTCTGTATACTACTGTACACATCTGTATACCTCTATGCATCCCTATACATTTCTGTATACCTACCTACACCCCTTTACACTGCTGTATTCCTCCATACACCCCTGTACACCTCTATAAACCTCCATACACCCCTGTACACCTCTATATACCTCCATACACCCCTGTACACATCTGTATACCTCTATATACTCCTGTACACCTCTATATACCTCCATACACCCCTGTACACCTCTATATACCTCCATACACCCCTGTACACATCTGTATACCTCTATACACCCCTGTACACCTCTATAAACCTCCATACACCCCTGTACACCTCTATATACCTCCATACACCCCTGTACACCTCTATATACCTCTATACACCCCTGTACACATCTGTATACCTCTATATACACCTCTACACCTCTGTATACCTCCATACACCCCTGTACACATCTGTATACCTCTATATACCCCGTACACATCTGTATACCTCCATACACCCCTGTACACCTCTATATACCTCCATACACCCCTGTACACCTCTATATACCTCCATACACCCCTGTACACATCTGTATACCTCTATACACCCCTGTACACCTCTATATACCTCCATACACCCCTGTACACCTCTATATAGCCCTGTACACATCTGTATACCTCTATATACCCCGTACACATCTGTATACCTCCATACACCCCTGTACACCTCTATATACCTCCATACACCCCTGTACACCTCTATATACCTCCATACACCCCTGTACACCTCTATATACCTCTATACACCCCTGTACACCTCTATATACCTCCATACACCCCTGTACACCTCTATATACCTCTATACACCCCTGTACACCTCTATATACCTCCATACACCCCTGTACACCTCTATATACCTCTATACACCCCTGTACATCTCTGTATACCTCCATACACCCCTGTACACCTCTGTATACCTCTATACACCCCTGTACACCTCTGTATACCTCTATACACCCTGTACAACTCTGTATACCTCTATACAGCCCCTGTACACCTGTATACACCCCTGTACACCTCTGTATACCTCCATAGACCCATGTACACCTCTGTATACCTATATACAGCCCTGTACACTTCTGTATACCTCTATACACTCCTGTACACCTCTATATACCTCTATACACCCCTGTACACCTCTATATACCTCTGTACACCCCTGTAAATCTCTGTATACCTCTATACACCCCTGTACACCTCTGTATACCTCTATACACCCCTGTACACCTCTGTATACCTCCATACACCCATGTACACCTCTGTATACCTCTATACAGCCCTGTACACCTCTATATACCTCTATACACCCCTGTACACCTCTGTATACCTCTATACACCCCTGTACACCTCTGTACACTTCTATATACCTCCATACACCCCTGTACACCTCTATATACCTCCATACACCCCTGTACACATCTGTATACCTCTATATACTCCTGTACACCTCTATATACCTCCATACACCCCTGTACACCTCTATATACCTCCATACATCCATGTACACCTCTATATAGCTCTATACACCCCTGTACATCTCTGTATACCTCCATACACCCCTGTACACCTCTGTATACCTCCATACACCCCTGTACACCTCTATATACCTCTATACACCCCTGTACACATCTGTATACCTCTATATACACCTCTACACCTCTGTATACCTCCATACACCCCTGTACACATCTGTATACCTCTATATACCCCGTACACATCTGTATACCTCCATACACCCCTGTACACCTCTATATACCTCTATACACCCCTGTACATCTCTGTATACCTCCATACACCCCTGTACACCTCTGTATACCTCTATACACCCCTGTACACCTCTGTATACCTCCATACACCCCTGTACACCTCTGTATACCTCTATACAGCCCTGTACACCTCTGTATACCTCTATACACCCTGTACAACTCTGTATACCTCTATACAGCCCCTGTACACCTCTATACACCCCTGTACACCTCTGTATACCTCCATAGACCCATGTACACCTCTGTATACCTATATACAGCCCTGTACACTTCTGTATACCTCTATACACTCCTGTACACCTCTATATACCTCTATACACCCCTGTACACCTCTATATACCTCTGTACACCCCTGTAAATCTCTGTATACCTCTATACACCCCTGTACACCTCTGTATAACTCTATACACCCCTGTACACCTCTGTATACCTCCATACACCCATGTACACCTCTATATACCTCTATACACCCCTGTACATCTCTGTATACCTCCATACACCCCTGTACACCTCTGTATACCTCTATACACCCCTGTACACCTCTGTATACCTCCATACACCCCTGTACACCTCTGTATACCTCTATACAGCCCTGTACACCTCTGTATACCTCTATACACCCTGTACAACTCTGTATACCTCTATACAGCCCCTGTACACCTCTATACACCCCTGTACACCTCTGTATACCTCCATAGACCCATGTACACCTCTGTATACCTATATACAGCCCTGTACACTTCTGTATACCTCTATACACTCCTGTACACCTCTATATACCTCTATACACCCCTGTACACCTCTATATACCTCTGTACACCCCTGTAAATCTCTGTATACCTCTATACACCCCTGTACACCTCTGTATACCTCTATACACCCCTGTACACCTCTGTATACCTCCATACACCCATGTACACCTCTATACACCCCTGTACATCTCTGTATACCTCCATACACCCCTGTACACCTCTGTATACCTCTATACACCCCTGTACACCTCTGTATACCTCCATACACCCCTGTACACCTCTGTATACCTCTATACAGCCCTGTACACCTCTGTATACCTCTATACACCCTGTACAACTCTGTATACCTCTATACAGCCCCTGTACACCTCTATACACCCCTGTACACCTCTGTATACCTCCATAGACCCATGTACACCTCTGTATACCTATATACAGCCCTGTACACTTATGTATACCTCTATACACTCCTGTACACCTCTATATACCTCTATACACCCCTGTACACCTCTATATACCTCTGTACACCCCTGTAAATCTCTGTATACCTCTATACACCCCTGTACACCTCTGTATACCTCTATACACCCCTGTACACCTCTGTATACCTCCATACACCCATGTACACCTCTATATACCTCTATACACCCCTGTACATCTCTGTATACCTCCATACACCCCTGTACACCTCTGTATACCTCTATACACCCCTGTACACCTCTGTATACCTCCATACACCCATGTACACCTCTGTATACCTCTATACAGCCCTGTACACCTCTGTATACCTCTATACACCCTGTACACCTCTGTATACCTCTATACACCCCTGTACACCTCTGTATAACTCTATACACCCCTGTACACCTCTGTATACCTCCATACACCCATGTACACCTCTGTATACCTATATACAGCCCTGTACATGTAATTTTTTTTTGAGATTTTTTGATGTTTAAAAAAATGCAAAAAATCAACATAAATTCTAAATAGACAAAAATGCTGAACTTGACATTTCCCTTAAAATATGCTGAACTGGCGATCCCGGCCTGTTCTAAGAGCCCCCCCCGCCGCCCCCTCCCAGACCAGGTGACGGGAAAGAAGCCGCTCCAGCTTTGTTCTGCCATTTCCTTGTCATGAACTCCTCGGGGATAATTGTGTTTGACGTTCTGGGCACTTGGTGACACAAAATTACCCAGATCAGGTCCAGCGCAGAGCGCGGCGCCCACCCCCAGCGCAGCCCCACTCCGCACAGTTCACAGGGCTTCTGTTCCCGAGTTCCCAGGAAAAATGCAGACTCAGCAGTTTTATTTTAACGTCCTTCCACCCCGTCCCTTGTGAAAATAAAGATATGGGGGGGGGGTGGGGGGATATCTCCGGGGAGGAATCTGTGTAATCACATCTCAATCAGATCAAACCTCAGCCATGGAAAATGATAAAAAAAAAGGCAATCATCACTATGACATCATGTAAACACAGACTGAGCGAAAATAAGAAAAAGATAGAGGCCAACCTTGTGACATTTGGATCCTGTGTTGAGTTTCCACCAGGGATGTATCTGCATGGAGTTTGTATATGCAGCCATTGTGTTACAGCTAGTAACAAACAATCCACCAAATCACCCCACTGCCAGGCTTCATACATCACATCCAGAGACAACCAACAGTCTTTTGCAAGCTTTGTTTTTGTTGTTTTATTGGGACGTACAACTTGGATAGGGATAGGAATATGGGATGCCCAATAGGATAAATCATTGCCATCATATTTTAGGATTTAGTACAGTCTGATCAAGTTAGAGCCAGAAGATGTAATGTGCATATTGAATTAGGTATGAATCTCCTCCTGCATCTCCATGCAGACTGTTGCTCCTCCTGCAGCTCAACCTCCGCAGACTGCTGTCTCTAATGCCCCGTACACACAAACAGAAATTCAGCCAGCAAAAGTCCGATGTGAGCTTTCGGTGGTCACACCCACTGCTACTCTGACCACTCCTATCCCCCCGGATCAAAACAGAGAGGCCTAGCATGCAGCATAGGCCTGCCTAAATTTGCCTGTGCTGGAATAACCTAGTAAAAATACCTTACTAGCACCTACCTATTGGTAGAGGGTGCTACATATGATATCAGTGTAATACTGTGCATTTCTTGGGACTTCTCAGGGGACAACAATCCAAACCAGTACCATTGCAATTGGTCCCTATTAGAGTGTAAGCTCCTCTGGTGAAGAGACTGATGTCTCCCTGTAACAGGACTCTGGTATGTGTCAGAGCTCTATAAATGTACAGTATAATAATAATAGTGACTGTTGGAGGGACAATAGAGTGTATGGCCGGCCATACACGGTTCGAATCTCAGCCAGTTCAGCAGGAACGGGCCGAGATTTGAATCATTAATGGGCAGGATGAATGTGCCATGTTGATCGATTGCTCAACTTGGGTGCAACCAGCCTGCCGGATTCTCTTGCGATTAATACTGTCTTCCCCGGTGGGGGATGGCTTCCCCTGCCACCCCTCTGGGAGAAGACAATGGCCCAGCAGGGGGGACTCCTCAGCCAGTACTGTCTATGTTGATGGTGGCATCGAGCGAATTTCTTTTCTGCAACCACCACGGGTCTTTTTCTGCACTAAAAGCATCTGACCAACTCAAGATCGGTGTGATCAAATGCTTTCAAGATTTAAAAATGGCGCTGTTTACCTCCGACACTTCCTGTTTCCTGTACCATAAAGCGGGGGTCTCCAACCCCCAGGCCACGGAGCTGTGCTGGACCGTGCTCTGCTTGCAGCCAGGCCGCCAGGGCTGCACTGATTGAGGTGCAGCAGGTGAGCAGAGAGATTACATAATTTCTCTCCACCCGCCCCGCGTCACAGCTGTTCTGCCCTCTCACTCTAGGACAGGATGGAGGACAGTAGAAACTGTGCATGTGCCAGTTTCCCGCTCTCTCGGACGCAGTAGCGTTGGGGAGAGGCTGTGAAGTAAGACAAGCTCTTCCCATGCAGAAAAAAATAAATAAATTCTTAAAGTGACAAGCTGCATCTGATAACTTTAGGTGGTAGTCTACAGTGACAGTCTACATCTGGTAGCAGGCTAGTGGGAAGCTGCATCTGGTGGCAGGCAATGGTGGCAAGTGACACGCTGCATCTGGTGGCAGGTGACAGTGGAAAGTGACAAGCTGCATCTGGTGACAGGCAACAGTTCAAGTGACAAGCTGCATCTGGTGACAGGTGACAGTGGCAAGTGACAAGATGCATCTGGTGACAGGCAACAGTGGCAAGTGACAAGCTGCATCTGGTGGCAGGTGACAGTGGCAAGTGACAAGCTGCATCTGGTGGCAGGCAACAGTGGCAAGTGACAAGCTGCATCTGGTGGCAGGCGACAGTGGCAAGTGACAAGCTGCATCTGATGGCAGGCGACAGTGGCAAGTGGCAAGCTGCATCTGGTGGCAGGTGACAGTGGCAGGTGACAAGCTGCATCTGGTGACAGGCAACAGTTCAAGTGACAAGCTGCATCTGGTGACAGGTGACAGTGGCAAGTGACAAGATGCATCTGGTGACAGGCAACAGTGGCAAGTGACAAGCTGCATCTGGTGGCAGGTGACAGTGGCAAGTGACAAGCTGCATCTGGTGGCAGGCAACAGTGGCAAGTGACAAGCTGCATCTGGTGGCAGGCGACAGTGGCAAGTGACAAGCTGCATCTGATGGCAGGCGACAGTGGCAAGTGGCAAGCTGCATCTGGTGGCAGGTGACAGTGGCAGGTGACAAGCTGCAACTGGTGGCAGGCAACAGTGGCAAGTGACAAGCAGCATCTGGTGGCAGGTGACAGTGGCAAGTAACAACCTGCATCTGGTGGCAGGCAACAGTGGCAAGTGACAAGCTGAATCTGGTGGCAGGCAACAGTGGCAAGTGACAAGCTGAATCTGATGGCAAGCGACAGTGTCAAGTGACAAGCTGAATCTGATGGCAAGCGACAGTGTCAAGTGACAAGCTGCATCTGGGGGCAGGCGACAGTGGCAAGTGACAAGCTGCATCTGGTGGCAGGCAACAGTGGCAAGTGACAAGCTGAATCTGATGGCAAGCGACAGTGGCAAGTGACAAGCTGCATCTGGTGGCAAGCGACAGTGACAAGTGACACGCTGAATCTGGTGGCAGGCGACAGTGGCAAGTGACAAGCTGCATCTGGTGGCAAGCGACAGTGACAAGTGACAAGCTGCATCTGATGGCAGGCGACAGTGGCAAGTGGCAAGCTGCATCTGGTGGCAGGTGACAGTGGCAGGTGACAAGCTGCAACTGGTGGCAGGCAACAGTGGCAAGTGACAAGCAGCATCTGGTGGCAGGTGACAGTGGCAAGTAACAACCTGCATCTGGTGGCAGGCGACAGTGGCAAGTGGCAAGCTGCATCTGGTGGCAGGTGACAGTGGCAGGTGACAAGCTGCAACTGGTGGCAGGCAACAGTGGCAAGTGAAAAGCAGCATCTGGTGGCAGGTGACAGTGGCAAGTAACAACCTGCATCTGGTGGCAGGTGACAGTGGCAAGTGGCAAGCTGCATCTGATGGCAGGTGACAGTGGCAGGTGACAAGCTGCAACTGGTGGCAGGCAACAGTGGCAAGTGACAAGCAGCATCTGGTGGCAGGTGACAGTGGCAAGTGACAACCTGCATCTGGTGGCAGGCAACAGTGGCAAGTGACAAGCTGAATCTGGTGGCAGGCGACAGTGGCAAGTAACAACCTGCATCTGGTGGCAGGCAACAGTGGCAAGTGACAACCTGCATCTGGTGGCAGGCAACAGTGGCAAGTGACAAGCTGAATCTGGTGGCAGGTGACAGTGGCAAGTAACAACCTGCATCTGGTGGCAGGCAACAGTGGCAAGTGACAAGCTGAATCTGGTGGCAGGCGACAGTGACAAGTGACAAGCTGCATCTGGTGGCAGGCGACAGTGGCAAGTGACAAGCTGCATCTGGTGGCAGGCAACAGTGGCAAGTGACAAGCTGAATCTGATGGCAAGCGACAGTGGCAAGTGACAAGCTGCATCTGGTGGCAAGCGACCGTGACAAGTGACACGCTGAATCTGGTGGCAGGCGACAGTGGCAAGTGACAAGCTGCATCTGGTGGCAAGCGACAGTGACAAGTGACAAGCTGCATCTGGTGGCAGGCAACAGTGGCAAATGACAAGCTGAATCTGATGGCAAGCGACAGTGGCAAGTGACACGCTGAATCTGGTGGCAGGCGACAGTGGCAAGTGACAAGCTGAATCTGGTGGCAGGTGACAGTGGCAAGTGACAAGCTGCATCTGGTGGCAGGCAACAGTGGCAAGTGACAAGCTGCATCTGGTGGCAAACGACACACTCAGAGCTCCCACTTATTCTGCAATATGGTTGAGTTGAGCTATTGCATTTTACATTACAATGTAATAATAGAAATAATGTGCTTCAACCATCCCGACACCATATCAACTTCCCTCCCTTATCTGCCCCCCCCCCCCCCCCCCCCGGTCCTTGTTAAAAGTTTCCTCCATAAAAAAGGTCCCCGGAGTCAAAAAGGTTGGGAAGACCTTTCGGTCCTCCATGGGCTCTGTGGTAGGCAGACGGAACCGGTGGGACGGAGTTCCCGGAGAGGCACCGGCGGGCGGTGGGGGGGGGGGGCAACCCCTCCAGCCACCTGTAAAAGCAATTCAGCGGCTAATTAAGTTTCCTCCATAAAACCGGTCCCTGGAGTCAAAAAGGTTGGGGAGACTTTTTCATCCTCCGTGGGCTCTGTGGTAGCCGGATGGAACCGGTGCGACGGAAATACCAAGGGGCACCAGCGGGCGGTGGAGGGGCAACCCCTCCAGCCACCCGTAAAAGCAATTCAGCGGCTAATTAAGTTTCCTCAATAAAACCGGTCCCTGGAGTCAAAAAGGTTGGGGAGACCTTTTTGGTCTTCCATGGGCTCTGTGGTAGGCGTACGGAACCGGTGGGACGGAGATCCCAGAGAGGCCCCGGCAGGCGGTGGGGGGCAACCCCTCCAGCCACCTATAAAAGCAATTCAGCGGCTAATTTGCCACTCGGATGGCTTTTATAAAACAAGCTGATCACCTCCTAAAGGAAAAACAATTCCCGGGATGATGTCTGTAGCTGCAGCCATCATCCCAGTATACCACTTGAAGGCCATAACATATGTATACGTTAGGTGGCTTTCAAGTGGATATCTTCGGAAAACATCTCATTATTAGGAAAACGATGATTTTTGGAATCCCTCAGTCCTCATCGGTCCATACGAAGAATTTGTATTTCTTTGTACGGCTCAGTCTGGTGAGGGAAGACTCTCTAGGAAATCAGTCTTGAAGTATTACTCTTCCAAGTATAACAATACAAACAGATACTTCCAGACTTTCACTGATGATATCATAGGTTGGATGGAAAGTCTTCCAACAATCAGACAGCAGAGGAAATAAAACGTGGACTTGTTTATGATACAAAGCCCCCGGTGACCATGAATCACTTCATCCTCCCCAGCATGTGTCGGCGATATTGGGGTTTCCCGTCATTCAGAAGCTCCTCCCAGCTCACGCCAAGGCGCGGAAAAAAACAAAGCTTCTGCTTTATTTACATCGAGCTGACAAATTCCTCCGGATTGCAGTTGTTTTATGCAGAAGGCGGAATGTCGGTTTGGAATATAAGGGATATACGGGGCCAGGCGGAGAAAAAAAAACATCAACATTTTCTTGCTGAGGCGGACAGATGAGGACAATGAAGGCGATTCATCCTGTCGTGCAACCAGAAAACAACCAAGCATAAATAAACTAACCCGGAATTCGATGTGTAGAATGTCTACAGGGTGCTGGCAGAGTACAGGGTCCATTCAGGAGGGCTGAAACACTTTTTCTGCATCGCATTGTAGAACCAATATATTCAGAACTGATACAATGTGGCATTAAATATCTTGCTATGTAAAAGTATTGGTGCTAAAGAGAAAGGGTCAGTGCAACGTGAATGGGAGTTGTGCAGTTGGGTGTTGGAGGTTGGGGTAATGGTTATGGTTAGAAGTTTTTGAGAAGGGTAAGTCATTTGGGGTTCAAGCGGTGGGTGAGGTGATGTACCTATGGATCCATTCAATAAACTGTGTGAGTTATTGTAACTATTGATGATCTTAGCCCCAAAGGAAATAGCGAAGGTGATGTGGAGGTGACCGCATTGAAAGGAGATACTTAAGAGGTATTTCCTCAAAATGTAGATATGTATTTGTCATACAGCAATTGGAAACACCATCGATGGAGACCGCATGGGACATTACAATGAGCACTAAATGGACACCACAATAAACACTGCAATGAGCACCAAAATAGTCACTGCAATGGACAGTAAATGGACACCCCAATGCACACCGCATGGGTCACTAAAATGGACACTGTAATGCACATCACAATACGCACCACAATGAACACCACAATGAACACTACAATGGACACCACAATGAACACTACAATGGACATTGCAAGGGAAACTGCACTGGACAGCACAATGGATACTCCAGTGGACACTAAACGGATGCCATAATGGAGAGCACAATAGATAGCACAATGCACACTGCAATGGACACTACAATGAACACCGCAATGGACACCAAAATGGACACTGCAATGAAAGCACAATGGACACCACAATGGACACTGCAGTGGACACTGCAATGCACACCGCAATGAACACCATAATGGACACTACAATGAACTCTGCAATGGTCACCGCAATGGACAGTACAATGGACAGCGCAATGGGCATCACAATGGACACAACAATGGACACTACAACGGACACCACAATGGACAGTACAATGGACAGTACAATGGACATCGTAATGGACACCACAATGGATAGTACATTGAACATCGCAATGGACACCACAAAGAACACTTCAATGACAGCACAATGGACGCCACAATGGACACTGCAGTGGATACTGCAATGCACAATGCAATGAACACCACAATGGACACTACAATGGACACCACAAAGGACACTGCAATGTACAGCACAAAGGACACTGCAATGGACACCACAATAGACAGTACAATGTACAGTGCAATGGGCATCACAATGGACACCACAATGGACACAACAATCGACACTACAATGGACACCACAATGGACATTACAATGGACATCATAATGGACACCACAATGGACACTGCAATGGACAGTACAATGGACGCTGCAATGGACAACACAAAGGACAGTGCAATGGACACCACAATGGATAGTACAATGAACATCGCAATGGGCACCACAATGGACACCACAATGGACAGTACAATGGACGCTGCAATGGACAACACAATGGACACTGCAACAGCACCAAAATGGTCACCACAAAGGACATTGCAATGACAGCACAATGGACTTCACAATGGACACTGCAGTGGACACTGCAATGCACACCGCAATGAACACCATAATGGAAACTACAATGAACTCTGCAATGGACACCACAAAGGACAGTACAATGGACAGCGCAATGGGCATCACAATGGACACTGAAATGGGCACCACAATGGACACTGCAATGGGTACCACAATGGACACTGAAATGGGCACCACAATGGACACTACAATGGACACAACAATGGACACTGCAACGGACACTACAACGGACACCACAATGGCCATTACAATGGACAGTACAATGGACACTGCAATGGACAACACAATGGACACTACAAAGGACACTGCAATGGACACCACAATGGACACTGCAATGGACACCACAATGGACAGTACAATGAACATCGCAATGGGCACCACAATGGACACCACAGTGGACACTGCAATGGACAGTACAATGGACGCTGCAATGGACAACACAATGAACATTGCAACAACACCACAATGGACACCACAAAGGACATTGCAATGGTGTTTCCAATAGCCTAAACTTTAACCTAACAAAACAAAAACCTTAAACCTCAGGGGAAGCCCTTCGATGGGCACTTTCCTCTTAAAGCTAGTTATAAATTTAGTTGCCATTTTTGCTTAACCTGCTTGATTTGGCGCAGGAATACGTTGGACGCCTTTAGCTGACAATTGTGCTCTACTCGGATTCTTGTGTGTCCATGTGCTCCAACATGGAGACTCTCATAGATTAGAGTTGGGACCGCACTATACAGAGGAGCCTTGACATGACAGCAGAGCTTCCACATATATCTGCAGATTTTGTATAACTAAAACCTCTGGTTTTACCGCAAATTGTTAGTGCAATTTAGTTTTTATACTGTCTGATATGTCAATCTGACCGTGCATAAGACTCTTGCAGTCCCTATACAGTACAGCAGCAGAGCTTAGAATGGGGGAGGTAGAAGAAGCAAAAGAAGCCAATCACGTGGAGGGCTGTTAGAAATCACGGGGCCCCATATAGCCTACCTGACAGGGCCCCCTTCCCCTAGCTGAAAGTGACTGAAGGCCTACTGTAGACTTATCAGTCTCTTTCCCTGTAGCCTCAGCTGATCAGATGAATGAATAGGAAGCGCTCTGAGGCTTCCTGCTCATTCACAAACGGAAGCATGGTAAACACAGTTTACTATGCTTCAGTGATGAATGGACACAGGAGTGATTGGTACTTATCGCTCACTCTGTTCATTCAGGAAAGGAAGGGGCCAGTAAATGACATGTTTACTGGTCTCTTACCCCAATCTCCATTCTCCTGTGTGCCTGCAGCAGCTGCCAGTACTGCAGGGGGAAAGGGGCACACAGGGGGGCCCAGACAGCAGCATGTGCTAGAACCAATCCCCCGGCAGTGCAGCCAGAGGGGGAAAGAAGAAGAGAGGCTGGCAGTGCTGCAGGGGGGAGACTGAAGAGGATTGCTATCTGCAATAAGACAGTACAGCCAGACCTCCTGCTCAGCAGGTTCCCGGGGCCCCCCTTTTGAACTGATGGGGCCTGTACTGCCTTATCAGCGGCCCTGATCATATGTGCTATAGTGCTCATATGCCTGAGAGAGCAGAGAGATAAGCTCATCAGTCTGCTGCTTCTCCTTTCCCTATCCAATCACAACCTGGGGGGAGAGAGAAAAGACATATAAGACCTCCTTTCACACTGAGGCAGTTATCAGGCATTTTAGCACTAGAAATAGGACCTGTAAAGTGCCTGAAAACTGCCTCCCACCCCGCTGGAATGTGAAAGCCCGAGTGCGTCCACACTGGTGCGTTGCGCTTTTCGGGACGTTAGAAAAAGACCTACAAGCAACATCTTTGGGGCGCTGTATCTAGCGCTCCCAAAATGCCCCCTGCCCATTCCAACATGGGCAGTTTTAACCCTTTTCTTCGGCCACTAGTGGGGGTTAAATGCGTCCCGCTAGTGGCCTAAAAGCTCCGCTACAACAAGTGGTGCTTTAGCGCTAACGTAAGGGGCAGGCCCAGTGTGCAAGGGGTCTAAGCCCTTGTACACACGGTCGGAGATTCCGACAACCAAATCCGACGGATTCTGTCCATCAGATTTTGTCCGTCGGATCTTGTCCGAAACTGTTGCATACACACGGTCGGACGAAGTTGTCGGAAAATCCGATCGTTCAGAACGTGATGATGTTATTTCGTTACGACGGGACTACATTCAGGCTAGTAGCCAATAGCTTTGATGTAGGAATTTGATCTGAGCATGCGTGGCACTTTGTCCGATCGGACCAGTTTGTCAGAAAATATTTCCAGCAAGTTGGAAAATTTGGTCCAACTGATATTCCGACGGAAACAGTCCGATGCATACCAAACACAGTTAGATTATCCGACAAAACGGTCCGATAGGACACATTCCAACGGATTCTCCGACCGTGTGTACAAGGGCTTAATGTAACTGAACTGCAGCAGAGAAAGATCAGCTCTTCTGCCCTGCCAGACAGGACTGTGCTTTTTGGCAGAGCTGTGTAAATCGCAGGACTGGATGGAGAAAAATGTCAATTCTTTTGGCAGGCAAAACAGCTCCCATCTATGTATTTCATCTGTGTGTTTAGCTTTTAGTCTGGAGTTCAGCTCTAAAAATCGAACACACGGTGAAGTCAGACAATATGTTGGTTACTATGTACAGTATCTCACAGAAGTGAGTACACCCCTCACATTTTTGTAAATATTTTATTTTATCTTTTCATGTGACAACACTGAAGAAATGACACTTGTCTACAATGTAAAGTAGTGAGTGTACAGCTTGTATAACAGTGTAAATTTGCAGTCCCCTCAAAATAACTCAACACACAGCCATTAATGTCTAAACCGCTGGCAACAAAAGTGAGTACACCCCTAAGTGAAAATGTCCAAATGGGGGCCAATTAGCCAATTTTCCCTCCCCGGTGTCATGTGACTCGTTTATGTTACAAGGTCTCAGGTATGAATGGGGAGCAGGAGTGTTAAATTTGGTGTTATCGCTCTCACTCTTTCATACTGGTAACTCTCTGAGGATCTGAAAAAAATGGTCCACCGAAGAAGTTGAGGTCACGTGCTCAGCGTCATATCCAGAGGTTGTCTTTGGGAAATAGATGTATGAGTGCTGCCAGCATTACTGCAGAGGTTGTAGGGGGGAGGGGGGGGTCAGCCTGTCAGTGATCAGACCATACGTCGCACACTGCATCAAATTGGTCTACATGGCTGTCGTCCCAGAATGAAGCCTCTTCTAAAGATGATGCACAAGAAAGCCAAACAGCTTGCTGAAGACAAGCAGACTAAGGACATGGATTACTGGAACCATGTCCTGTGGTCTGATGAGACCAAGATAAACTTATTTGGTGTCAGATGGTGACAAGCGTGTGTGGGGGCAACCAGGTGAGTAGAACAAAGACAAGTGTGTCTCGGCTATGGTCAAGCATGGTGGTGGGAGTGTCATGGTCTGGGGCTGCATGAGTGCTGCCGACACTGGGGAGCTACAGATCATTGAGGGAACCATGAATGCCAACATGTACTGTGACATAATGAAGCAGAGCATGATCCCCTCCCTTCAGAGACTGGGCCGCAGGGCAGTATTCCAACATGATAACCACCCCAAACACACCTCCAAGATGACCACTGCCTTGCTAAAGAAGCTGAGGGTAAAGGTGATGGACTGGCCAAGCATGTCTCCAGACCTAAACCCTATTGAGCATCTGTGGGGGATCCTCAAACAGAAGGTGGAGGAGCGCAAGGTCTCCAACATCCACCAGCTCCGTGATGTCATCATGGGGGAGGGGAAGAGGCAACCTGTGAAGCTCTGGTGACCTCCATGCCCAAGAGGGTTAAGGCAGTGCTGGAAAATAATGGTGGCCACACAAAATATTGACACTTTAGGCCCAATTTGGACATTTTCACTTAGGGGTGTACTGACTTTTGTTGCCAGTGGTTTAGACATTAATGGCTGTGTGTTGAGTTATTTTGAGGGGACAGCAAATTTACACTGTTATACAAGCTGTACACTCACTACTTTACATTGTAGACAAGTGTCATTTCTTCAGTGTTGTCACATGAAAAGATAGAAGAAAATATTTACAAAAATGTGAGGGGTGTACTCACTTTTGTGAGATACTGTAGGTGATCGGTGTTCAATAAAGGGCCTTGTGTTCACCCCCTGGCGGGGGGGACTCACTGTCAGCTCTCAAGGGGTGCGGAGGACCCTTATCTGTGGGGGGGGGGGGGGGCGAGGTGGTAGAACACCTGGGCAGACAATGGGCACTGGAGAGCTCCTTTCATCTCTGAAGAGTCGGATCCAGGATGTGCGGCGCTCTCCTGCGCCACTCCCAGCTCCGCACTGTGCCAGCGTTTCACATACTTGACAGAAAGAAAAGAAAAAAAAAAAAAAAAAAAAGGTCTCGGGGTGAATCAGCTCTGTCTGGAAGGAATCCAAAGAGCTGAAATCTTAATGGGCTGCTGTTTCCTTTCTCCTCTGCCCCCTGGGAAAAAGACGTTTAACCCTGTCATGGCACGGAGCAAAAGAAAAGCCACAACACCGACAACGACTTCCATTCCCGGGCCGTTCCTCCTGTACTTTACGTAACTCTTTCATCGTGCAGAGCGCGCCTCTTTAACGCGTGGCTTCACTTAGAGATAGAAAAGGCCCGGTCTGCGCTCCTCTAATGGCGGAGACAAAACCTTGCTTCCTAAAACATTCCCTTTTATATAAACCTTAAGGCTTAAGTCGCTGCACGACTTTCACGTGACTTTGAATCCGACATTTTTTTTGAGCAACTTCATCGCAGCTCGCATGGGACTTCTTTAACCACTTCAGCCCCGAAAGATTTTCCCCCTTAATGACCAGGCCGTTTTTTTTTTTTCGATATGGCACTGCGTCGCTTTAACTGACAATTGCGCGGTCGTGCGACACTGTGCCCAAACAAAATTGACATCCTTTTTTCCCCACAAATAGAGCTTTCTTTTGGTGGTATCTTGGTTTTTATTTTTTGTGCTATAAACAAAAAAAGACCGACAATTTTGAAAAAAAAATAAACATTTTTTTTTTACTTTTTGCTATAATAAACATCCAAAAAAAAAAAAAAAAAATGTAAAAAAAACTAATTTCTTCCTCAGTTTAGGCCAATATATTTTCTTCTACATATTTTTGGTAAAAAAAAAAATAAAAAAAATTGCAATAAGCGTATATTGATTGGTTTGTGCAAAAGTAATAGCGTCTACAAAATAGGGGATAGATTTATGGCATTTTTATTATAATCAATTAAAATTTAATTTTAAAAGGCAATATAAAGGAATAGTGATGGTAAAAAAAAGCACTTGTGGGTTTATCCAATCTTTGTTTTTGTTTTTTGTACAATTCTCCTTTAAGGGGGCGTGGCAAGGGGTGTGTCCTATGCCTGCATACTTTTGCTGATAGGTGTCCCTCATTCCCATTTAAAAAAGATGGGAAGTATGGATATTGATCCGATCAGGTAAGTAGCAGAGGGGGTTGTTAATCAATTTCAGCTGATTCTGTGTTAATGAAATGAAAGGTCCCTGGCATTTTTTGCCCTACTCATCTTTTCTGACTGTTTTTCACTAGTTTTGCATATGGCTAGGGTCAGGGTCACTACTGGTAGCATTAGGAGATACCTGGACCCTATAGAGCATGGGTCTTCAAACTATGGCCCTCCAGTTGTTCAGGAACTACAATTCCCATCATGCCAAGTCATGTCTGTGAATGTCAGAGTTTTACAATGCCTCATGGGGTGTGTAGTTTCGCAACAGCTGGAGGGCCGTAGTTTGAGGATCCCTGCTATAGAGGTTGCACAGGCAGTTCAACTCCTCCAGGATGGCTCATCAATATGTGCCATTGCTAGAAGGCTTGCCATGTCCCCCAGCACAGTCTGAAGAGCATGGAGGAGATTCCAGGAGCCCTTAAAAAATGACCTCCAACAGGCCACTGGTGTGGATGTCTCTGATCAAACAATCAGAAACAGACTTCATGAGGGTGGTCTGAGGGCCCGACGTCTTATAGTGGGCCCTGTGCTCACTGACCTACACCATGGCACTAGATTGGCATTTGCCATTGAACACCAGAATTGGCAGGTCCGCCACTGGCACCCTGTGCTTTTCACAGCTGAGAGCAGCTTCACCTTGAGCCATGTGACAGACGTGAAAGAGAGGCCCGGAGCAACGCCGAAGGTATTCGGTGGAGGGCCGGCATGACAGGGGTTACCGGCGGCGGAGCCAGGTAGGGGGTGAATGGATGGGGCTGGCTGGCTTAGAGGTATGGGTGGGCTCTATACTGAGTTAGGCAGGAAGCGGAAGGGGAGGGGCCAGTCTGCACGAGGAGCCATGAGGGTAAGGAGCTTCCCACTCACCCGCCCTAAGATTGGAGGAGATTGGTGTAATGGTAGGGAGAGGGTGGCCAGAATACTGTTTGGTGGTTATTTGGCGGGGTGCAAGGTACTTGTGAAGGTCATATGGGCACCTAAAGGGCATGGTTTAGGGACCCGTCTGAGGGCGGCTCAAAGTTGGTATATGGGTACCTGCTAGTTGTCTCTGAGTCGGAGGCTTTAGCGACTTGAGGCCTGAGAAGTGGCTAGCAGGTACAGTCATGCGTTATGCCTATTGGACCTTGTGCCCCATGGTGGTGATAAAACTGAAAAAAGATAAAAAGGTTATTACGTTATTTTTATGTTAATTATAAAATGTATATATTGGTTAATAAAAAAAATGGCTGCTGTGGCCAATTCACTCCACCCATGTGTTGTGTGATCATTAGGGGGTGGGATGGGCTATTGGTAACGGGTTAAGCCATAGTTAATACCATAGTCAAGAGTCTGGAGAAGCCATGGAGAACATTATGCTGCCTGTAACATCGTTCAGCATGACCAGTTTTGTGGTGGGTCAGTGATGGTCTGGGGAGGCTTATCCATGAAGGTGAAAGTAAAATGTAAAATACAACTTAAATGTCCATAGAAATACCGTGATGATTCTATACTCAAAAGCAGGGCCGTCTTTACTATTGATTGGGCCCAGGGGAAAATAAATTCTTGGGCCCCCCCCCCCCCCCCTCTAAATTGTCCCTCCACCCCACACATGTAAACTTGTATTGCATTGTAACTGTACTGTCTGCCCTCATGTTGTAAAGCACTGCGCAAACTGTTGGCACCATATAAATCCTGTATAATAATAATAATGATGGGGGAAGAGAAGTCCAGGAGGATGGCTGGGGGGGGGGGGATAGCGGAGTCCAGGATGACACACAGGGATTGTACTTTGAGGTGTTTTTATCATACAGGGCACAGAAAAAAATCAGCACAAGGGGTAGTTCTTGCATATCCTCCCCCCTCCCCCAAAGTAACCATCTATTGGTCACCTCTGCACATCACTTTGCTTAACTCTGCTCCCTCCACCCGCAGCTCACCTCTGTACCCCCTCCACCCACAGCTCACCTCTGTACCCCCTCCACCCACAGCTCACCTCTGTACCCCCTCCACCCACAGCTCACCTCTGTACCACCTCCACCCACAGCTCACCTCTGTACCCCCTCCACCCACAGCTCACCTCTGTACCACCTCCACCCACAGCTCACCTCTGTACCCCCTCCACCCACAGCTCACCTCTGTACCCCCTCCACCCACAGCTCACCTCTGTACCACCTCCACCCACAGCTCACCTCTGTACCACCTCCACCCACAGCTCACCTCTGTACCCCCTCCACCCACAGCTCACCTCTGTATTCCACGTTCACGTCTGTACTCCTCCATCCACAGCTCACTTCTGTACCCCCCTTCCACCTCTGTACATCCCCATGTCCACCTTTGTACCCCCATCCACATCTGGGTTCATCTCTGTAACCCCCCTTCACCTCTGTAACCCCCATGTTAACCTTTGTACCCCCGTCTACCTGTGTTCACCTCTGTACCTCCATGTCCACCTCTGTGCCCCCTCCACCTTTGTATGCCACCTCCATCTCTGTGTACACCTCAGCTCCCCCCGTCCACCTCTGTACCCCCCCATCCCCAGCTGCCTTCTGTATCCCCCATCCACCTCTGTATCCCCCCATCCACGTTCATCTCTATATCCTTCCATCCACCTCTGTACATCCCGTGTCCACCTTTGTACCCCCGTCCACCTCTGTACATCCCGTGTCCACCTTTGTACCCCCGTCCACCTCTGTACATCCCCATGTCCACCTTTGTACCCCCGTCCACCTCTGGGTTCATTTCTGTAACCCCCCTCCACCTCTGTATACCCCCATGTCCACCTCTGTACCCTCCATGTCCACCTTTGTACCCCCGTCCACCTGTGTTCACCTCTGTACCCCCTTATGTCCACCTCTGTACCCCCATCCACCTCTGTGTTCACCTCTGTACCCCCCCCATCACCTCTATTTCCCCCGCCCACCTGTGTCCACCTCTGTACCCCCCATGTCCACCTCTGTACCCCCCATGTCCACCTCTGTACCCCCTCCACCTCTGTACCCCCTCCACCTCTGTACTCCCCATGTCCACCTCTCACATCTGTACCCCCCATGTCCACTTCTGTCCCCCGTCCACCTGTGTTTACCTCTGTACCCTCTCATGTCCACCTCTGTACCCCCCCATGTCCACCTCTGTTTCCCCCTCCACCTTTGTACCCCCGTCCACCTCTGTGTTCACCTCTGTACCCCCCCACCACCACCTCTGTTTCCCCGTCCACCTGTGTTCACCTCTGTACCCCCCCATGTCCACCTCTGTACCCCCATGTCCATCTTTTTACCCCTCCACCTCTGTACCCCCCATGTCAACCTCTCACTTCTGTGCCTCCCTATGCCCACCTCTGTACCCCCCATGTCTAACTCTTACTTCTGTACCCAGCCTCCCCCCCCCCCATGTCCACCTCTGTAGCGGCAATTCTCTGCAGTCTGCACATATGAATCCCCTTCCCCTTCTCTCTACGTTGTTCTTTCTTACCTGATCACATGGCGGTGCAGCACAGTCTCCGCCTATCAGACCCAGCACACAGCCAGAAAACTTCACTCGTCTGTGAGCTACACAGGTCTGCCAGGCGTGGGTGGGGGAGAGAGGAACACTGAGTGCCGCTCTCACTCTGTCATTGACTCCGGTCCACTGCTCCTGACAGGGCGAGAAGCGGGATGAGCGGGCTCAAACACATGAAGCCCGCAGCTGCCCCACTCTCCAGTAATGTGGCCGCTGCTTGGGAGAGCGTGGGGGGGGGGGGGGGGTCGGCTACACCGGCTACTCCTGGAAAAAATGTAGGGCAGTGCAGGGCTTAAGTGGCAGCTGCTTTGGGCCCCACAGCAAGGACATGGCCCAGGGCAGCTGCCCCTTTTGCCCTGCGTTAAAGATGGCCCTGGTGACGGTGGACAAAATGTGATTAGCAATAAAGCTATGTGGATGAAAGAAACAATCCTCTGTCATAAGGGAAAGGATGGATACTCTTACCAGATGTGGTGGACCCACTTACCAGCGGTAGTGGGTCAGTCGAATGTCTCACAATGTAGATCCAGATGGAAAGGTGGTCAGTCCGAACAGGATACACCCGGACTTCAGTGATGGCAATACTGGCACGATACCTGGATCCTTGTTGTAGTGGCCATAACCCATTGCAGGGCGGCCTTGACTTATTGGGCTTACCAGTTACCTTCTCCAGGCCTGCTCTTCCACGCCTAGGGGTTCCCAGGGTTGATACCCAACGACTTGAACACTGACATAAATAAAGTCCTTTCAAAAGGTTTTATTTGGCAGTAGTAACAGCCAATAACACAGTCTCTCATGGGAACAGAGGACACGGGTGAAGAACTCAGGCACCTTGAACTGCAGGTCTAATAAAGTCTCTAATTCCACCCAGAGAGTAGCCACTCGCAGCTGGGTACTTCAAGGCTGAACAGATCTCTAGCCAGAGATCATGGCAGTCAGCACGTTGACTCAAAACTTGAAACAATCCTATGAACGTGTACAAGTTGTAACTAAGGGTGAACGGGAACCTTTTTCCTCAGTACCTGGAACGTTCTCTGTCTTCTCAATGGTATTGGAAAAGTGTGGATTCGTCAATGTCCTTCCCAACTCAGTAACCAGGCACTTCTTTGGATGCCACTTGCCGTCCCTCCTCCGGAGAGTCCTCCCCCAGTCACTTCCACGAGCTGTGGCGCCTCTCCAAGCCGAGAACACACCTGGACACCTTGAATCCTCCCTCAGTTACTGCGCCTCGGACCAGCTGGTTCCGAGACTCGGGAACAGACGGATCCCTGCCCCAGACCAGGCAGGTCTACTAGGGGCCTCTGACAGGAACATGTTTCGGGATGTCAAACACCCCGTGACCAGGACCCCTCACGGGTCTACTGCGGTCCTGAAACCAGAACAGACCACACGGGCCTCACAAACTCCTCCCCCAAACACGTGACCCACACCTCTTAAGTATCCCTTCCCAGACTCCTCAGCAAGCCCCGGCACTCCCACTGATTGGCTCAGAGAAGGCCAATACCCAAACATCCAACCAGGCCTGGTTCTGACCTGTCATGTGCGCCTCACCGCTCACATGACCAGGCAGAACTTCCAAACACAACCTGGCCAGACTGATGTTAAGGCCAACCTATATAATTAACTCTCAGAACCCCTACTGTTCTGAGGCAAAAACTAAATTTACATGCATATAACATTTTGTCCAAAACGTCATCCGCTACATTGTAATGACACCGAATCTTCACTCAATGTCAGAATGTGTAAAGGAGGCTCAACCAACCAGGACAAAAATTGAGAAAAAAGGGAAAAGGCTCCATATAGTGCAGGTCAAACCAGAAAGGTTTATTTAAAATTACGATACCGTATATACTCGAGTATAAGCCGAGATTTTCAGCCCCTTTTTTTAGGCTGAAAGTGCCCCCCTTGGCTTATACTCGAGTCACCGCCGTCTGTCTACCCGATCAGCGTGTCGTGCAGACAGACGGCGGCCATTCCACTATTCAAAAGCCGCGCCTCCCTGTCTGTGATAGGCGGAACACTCAATTTCCCAGCAGTCAGTGGTCCGCCTATCACGGACATCCGCTCATCCTCATACTACGGACGAGGATGAGAGGATGTCCGTGATAGGCGGAACACAGACTGCTGGGAAATTGAGTGTTCCGCCTATCACAGACGGAGGCGCGGCTTTTGAACAGTGGAATGGCCGCCGTCTGTCACAGACGAGGAGGAGAGGTGCGGCGATCCTGGCATGGCCGCCGTATGTGCAGAAGGACACAGGCTCAGGACACAGGTAGGCTGGACACACAGGGCGGCTGGACACACAGGGCGGCTGGACACACAGGGATGGACGGACACACAGGGATGGACGGACACACAGGGATGGACGGACACACAGGGATGGACAGGCATGTCTCACCCTCGGCTTATACACGAGTCAATACGTTTTCCCATTTTTTTTGTGGTAAATTGGGGGCCTCGGCTTATATTCGGATCGACCTATACTCGAGTATATACGGTACATCAAAAATTAATGAGTATATAAAAAAGTGATCACGGGTAAATATAAAATCAAAAGAGCAATATGAGGAGCACGTGCAGCAAACCCTACGTGTTTCGTCTAAATCAGACTTCAACTGATTACATTGAGTGAAGATTCGGTATCATTGCAAGGATCCGGGTATCGTGCCAGGATTGCCATCACTGATGTCCGGGTGTATCCTGCTGGGAGTGACCACCTTTCCATCTGGATCTACATTGTGAGACATTCGGCCCACACAAGCTTGATTTACGCACTACCGCTGGTAAGTGGGTCCACCACATCTGGTAAGAGTATCCATCCATTGCCTTATGACAGAGGATCGTTTCTTTCATCCACATAGCTTTATTGCTAATCACATGTTGTCCACCGTCACTTTTGAGTGAAGAATCATCACTGTATTTCTATGGACATTTATTTTGTATTTTACATTTTTCTTTCACCAGTTCATCACAGTGATATTGTTGCATAGATTACACATTTGTTATGGTTTTAGAACACCACAATTTCAATTATTTTAGCGCTACACTGTATTTCTTTGTAAGGAGAGGAGAGAGATGGGACTTTGAGTGAAGCACACAGCAGTAAATGGATTGGTCAAGTGACTAAAAAATTAAATTTATTTATATTTCACAAATCATACATTGTTTGCAAGTATTTCGGGCAACAAGCCTCTAAAAAATACTTGGGGCAACATGCCTCGTACAAAATAAATCACAGTTCAATAAATAAACATATATTCTTAGTTGTCTTGAGACCTTAGTTTGTAAGTAAATTAACCAAATGACAAAAGAATAAAAATGTCTAAATATGAATAAAAATTCAGATTATGTAAAAACTTGATATTCCATGATTACAATAAAAAGAAGGTAATAATTCAAGGCTCTACGCGTTTTGCGGCGCTGTAGCCGCTCATCAGGAGCAAGTAGATCTAAAAAATAAAAATAGCAAAAAATAATAAAAGGAAAAATAGTAAAACAAAAATGAACTAAAAATGGGTGTTAGAATAGTAATTATAAATTATCCTTGCGCAACAATGTTTCAAATAAAGAAAAGTACAGCAAGATAAAAAAGAGAAAATGTAGCTGCAGCAAACCACCGACAGGGGTTCAAACCCTCCCCTGAAGTAATAGACTGTATATGTGTTGAATGGTGTTGCTCTCCACTCTTAGTACAAATAAATAGAATAAATAAATATAGGTATAACTGTCAATATACAATGTGCAAATAACTATCTAATAACTGTTAACTTTTTCAATAGTAAGTAGATGCTCCTTCAGAGATTAATTTTAAATCTAGACGCATGCAAACTATCATAACATCCCTCTTCTACAAAAGTGCATCTAGTGACAATAAACAATAAAGTGCATTCAGTGCCAAAGAATTTTACATATAATCAAAAAAAATATAAAAATATAAATATATATATATATATATATATATATATATATATATATATATATATATATTAGATATAAAATATAACTCAATCCATAGTGCATATAGTGTAAAACACAAACTTAAGTAGTATAAAAAATCTGAAAAATAACCAAACAATGAATAATTCAATGTCCAATTATTTTTATATTTTTTTTGATTATATGTAAAATTCGTTGGCACTGAATGCACTTTATTGTTTATTGTCACTAGATGCACTTTTGTAGAAGAGGGATGTTATGATAGTTTGCATGCGTCTAGATTTAAAATTAATCTCTGAAGGAGCATCTACTTACTATTGAAAAAGTTAACAGTTATTAGATAGTTATTTGCACATTGTATATTGACAGTTATACCTATATTTATTTATTCTATTTATTTGTACTAAGAGTGGAGCGCAACACCATTCAACACATATACAGTCTAAAAATGGGTGTTAGCCCATATTTAAAGAAAGACTGTGCATCCGACTTACATTTGTATCAGCACACCATCTGGGTGGCATCAAGGATCGCCAAAAAAAGACCGCAAAGTGAAGCCCCCAGGTAACACGGTAGCCTACATAGATGATTGCAACCGCCAAGATCACCTCCAGAGTAGGAGAGTGCAATAGGTGTGGTATGAACATAATGATTGGAAAAAAACCCCTAGGGGGACCTAAGTGAGATAAAAAATAAAAATATATGAATTGTGAGCAGGTGTTGCAGTGGTGATGAGTGGATGGTTGCAAGAAAAAAAAGAGCAGATAAAGTGAAAAAAGAAAAGAGAGCATGTTGTGTACCTATGCCAACTGAGAAGGACCGTAGTCGATCCACGTAAGTATGATCCTACTTTTATTATTTATTTTTTTTATTATAATTTTTTATTTGTCAATTGGCTTATTTTCACTGTGCCCTGCTTTCATGGCCTTTGGCGCGCCTCTGGTTGGGTGTCTGGTCTCGCCGATCGGTCCGTTTGTATTCGCCCCCACTGGCCGCGGGTTTACTGTGGGTTTCCTCCCCCATCCTGACTCCCTTTGACGTAGGAGGGGCGGGGAGATGGTCCCTGCCCGCCAGAGTCTCGTTATAAGGGTCGGACGGGTGGCGTCCTCGTGGTGCTGCCTCGCCGACCGAATTTGATACTTAGGCGTGCACGGTGCGGGGATGGCCAGGCGCTAATCGCCGGACGGTTGAGGTGAAAGCTTTTCCTCCCTCCACTGCTGCATGTACCTGCCTGGCTCTGGTGACGGGACGCGGATGGTGCATCTGCCCAGGCATCTCCTATTGTAGGTTCACACATTCCACCTTTCCCTCTCACTAGTAGGATCATACCTACGTGGATCGACTACGGTCCTTCCCAGTTGGCATAGGTACACAACATGCTCTCTTTTCTTTTTTCACTTTATCTGCTCTTTTTTTTTTTTCGCACCATCCACTCATCACCACTGCAACACCTGCTCACAATTCATATATTTTTATTTTTTATCTCACTTAGGTCCCCCTAGGGTTTTTTTTTTTCCAATCATTATGTTCATACCACACCTATTGCACTCTCCTACTCTGGAGATGATCTTGGCGGTTGCAATCATCTATGTAGGCTACCGTGTTACCTGGGGGCTTCACTTTGCTGTCTTTTTTTGGCGATCCTTGATGCCACCCAGATGGTGTGCTGATACAAATGTAAGTCGGATGCACAGTCTTTCTTTAAATATGGGCTAACACCCATTTTTAGTTCATTTTTGTTTTACTATTTTTCCTTTTATTATTTTTTGCTATTTTTCTTTTTTAGATCTACTTGCTCCTGATGAGTGGCTACAGCGCCGCGAAACGCGTAGAGCCTTGAATTATTGCCTTCTTTTTATTGTAATCATGGAATATCACGTTTTTTCATAATCTGAATTTTTATTCATATTTAGACATTTTTATTTTTTGTCGTTTGGTTAATTTACTTACTAACTAAGGTCTCAAGACTACTCAATATATGTTTATTTATTGAACTGTGATTTATTTTGTACGAGGCATGTTGCCCGAAATACTTGCAAACAATGTATGATTTGTGAAATATAAATAAATTACATTTTTTAGTCACTTTTTTTTTTTTTTATTAATGTTTATTAAAGAAAAGAGGCACGTACACTAGTATAGTAAGCAATACATAAACCAACATACATAGGGGGCAGTGGTATTACATCATTAGTTACCAAGGCTCAGAGCCATATACTGCCCTCGAGGGATTAGCTACTATAGGCAGTCTATAAACCGGAACCACCATCAGGCCTGCAAAGACGCACTATCAGGTAAACGGTACCACCGCCACTGGGACCAGTCAAACTCTGCGGCAATAAAAAATACATACCACTCTTCTATTATTAAAGAGAGAATACCAGGGACAGAGATAGAGACTGAAAAGAGAAAGAGAAGCAAGGAAGCAAAAGACATAGAGAAGTGAGGGGGATGAGGAAGTGGGGGGGGGGAGGCAGGTCCACCTCTGATAACAGCCACAGAATTACACTAGAAACTGCAAAAGTTACAATCACATCACAATGGTTGAGACATTATGTCTGCATAATTAGAGGAGTATTTAAAAGGCAACCCAACATGCCCAGATCTTTGTTGCCAGTTCAGATTTACCACGGAGGGAGAGAGTCATGTCCTCCATGTAATAGGTGGTATCCACGTTGAGTAACCAACGTCGGAGCGTGGGGATCTTCCTCAGTTTCCAAAACTGTGGGATGAGGGTTTTTGCGGCATTAAGAAGGTGGGGTGTAATTGACCTCTTATAAGGGCCTGTTGGCTTCCCTGTGCAGTGAAACAGAACATACCACGGGTCGTTAGGGACCTCCCAGCCCTGGATCTCTTTAATCCAGTATAGAATCGCCAGCCAGAATGGACGGATCCTTGGGCAGTACCACCAAATATGAGCATGAGTAGCTTCCTCTCCGCACTCCCGCCAGCACAGTGGTGTGGACTGAGGAAAAAACCTGTGTAACACCACAGGCGTGTAGTGCCATCTGGTCAAAAGTTTATACGCCATTTCTGCCGCTTTAGAGGATCCGGAGGATGTATGTGCCAGGGTTAGAATTTGCGACGACTGAGTCGGTGTAAGATCCGTATGCAGTTCCCTTTCCCAGTATCGTAGAAATGCGGGAGTGCCAGTAGAAATGATGGACAGCAGAGCTTGATAAAAGAACGAGACCGGCCTCTCAATTGGGCTGGTGTCGGCAAATGCGGTTTCCACAGGTGTAAGCTCCGCCAAGGAGCGTAAGGGTTTAGGGAGCAAGCGAACAAAGTCCAGCAGTTGATGGTGTTTCCAACGGTCCATATATGATATGGGGGAGTCACCCATGATGGAAGACAGTGACACAACACCGGAGGGGCCAGCGACTTGATGCAGGTAGATGTTGTTGCCCAGCCGCCAGGGATGAGTTTGGGGGTCCATATTACCAGGCGGGAAGAAATTGTGTCCCACCAAAGGCATCAGGGGGGAGTTATACGACCAGCCATGAGTCCTACAGATAGAGTCCCAGACCATCAAGGATGAGTACGTTAGCGGAGACGTAGTAGGCGAGACAGTCCGGAATTTCCTCGGGATCCACATCATCGTGGAAAGTTCAGCACCACACAGGTCCGATTCTAGAGTAACCCAAAGTTTCGTATCTTTGCAATATTTCAAATCAGAGAGCCTAGTCAGCACAATGGATCTATAATACAGCTTAAAATCTGGCACTGCTAAGCCCCCTTTGCATTTAGGGCGAGAGAGGAGAGATCTAGGCAGTCGGGGACGTTTCCTATGCCATATATATCGATATACCATAGATGTCAAAGTAGTAAAGAAACCCACCGGTATCCCAAACGGGACCATCTGAAGCATGAAGAGCACCCTGGGCAGCAAATTCATCTTAACCAGCCCAATTCTGCCCAACCAAGAATGCCGTAGCTGGGACCATTTCTGGATATCTGACCTAAGTGTGTTAAGCAGGGGTATAAAGTTAGCACGGAAAAGAGACGACAGGGAGGGCGTGAGTTGAATACCTAAATATTTCATGGAGTTCATCTGCCAAGTAAAGGGAAAGTTTCGTTTCAGGTGGGACACCTGTCTGGCGGGGACAGAGATGTTTAACAGTTCCGATTTGGACATATTGATTTTAAAATTCGAGACCAGGCCATATGCCGAGAACTCGGACATGAGGTTGGGGAGGGTGATCAATGGTTGCTGTACATAAAACAATATATCATCAGCGTATGCTGCGTATTTGTGCTCCGTCTTGCCTACCGCTATGCCATGTATATTCAGGTTGTGCCTGATGAGAGAGAGGAAGGGTTCCAGGGAGATCGCAAAACAGAATTGGCGAGAGCGGGCATCCCTGGCGGGTGCCATTGTATAAGGTAAAGGGGTCACTAAGGGTGCCATTAATCCGTATTTGAGCAGTGGGGTGTTGGTACAACGCCGATATTTTAAAGCGCAGAGAGGGGCCAATACCTAGGTGCGCCAGCGTAGCCATAAGATAGTCCCAGTCCACCCTGTCAAACGCTTTCTCAGCATCCGTAGAGAGTAACAGGGTGGGCTGGGAAGTCCGCCGCACATACGCCATCAGTGAAAGTGTGCGAAGAGAGTTATCCCGCGCTTCCCTCCCAGGGATGAACCCCGTCTGGTCCCGCGAGATCCAATGAGGTATCAAGGGGAGCAGCCGGTTCGCTATGGCTTTAGCATAAATCTTCGCATCGATGTTCAAGAGCGAGATAGGACGGTAGCTCGCGCAATCACTGGGGTCTTTGCCTGCCTTGGGTAGAACCGTGATGTGGGCATGAGTGGTTTCCGAACGAAGGCCACCGCCAGTCGAGGTCACGTTAGCGTAATCGGTTAAGTAAGGGAGTAATATGTCCGCGTACGCTCGATAATAGGACACCGTGAGGCCGTCAGGACCCGGGGCTTTACCACAGGCCATACTCTTCATGGCGCCCAGAAGCTCCGTTGCCGTAAACTCACTCTCCAAGGAGGCCAAGACCTCCGTGGAGAGCGTGGGGAGGGCTGCACGGGCCAGATAGTCCTGAATAAGGAGTCCCCGTGTATCTCCATCACGGACGTCCTGGTGCACCTGATACAGCCGTTGATAAAAGTCCCGAAACGTACGAGCTATGCGGGGGGTGTCAAACACCAGTAGTGATGGACGAACTTCCGACGGGACGTTTCGCGAACGCGAAACGCGAACGGACACAAACGTTCGCGAAAACGACCGTTCGCCGCGGGCTCCATTGACTTCAATGGGAGGCGAATTTCGCAAACCTTTAGGTCGAATTTGCGGCCACGGGGTAATTATTAGGGGGTAGCACGTAGTCCCACCACCTGGACAATAGCATAATACATGTATGAGGTGAATTTGGGATCGATAACTACAAGCATTTTTTTTTTATTTGGGAAATTGTTCTGACAATTCAGGACTATGGAGCTAATGAAGGCAATGGAGGAGAGGGAAGGTCAGGGACCAGGGTAGGCAAACAAGAGGGTGCAGGAGATACAGAGCACTGACAGCAGCACCGTAATACAGAGCACTGACATCAGCACCGTGACATACAGCGCTGACAGCAGCTCCGTGACATACAGCGCTGACAGCAGCTCCGTGACATACAGCGCTGACAGCAGCTCCGTGACATACAGCGCTGACAGCAGCTCCGTGACATACAGCGCTGACAGCAGCTCCGTGACATACAGCGCTGACAGCAGCACCGTGACATACAGCGCTGACAGCAGCTCCGTGACATACAGCGCTGACAGCAGCTCCGTGACATACAGCGCTGACAGCAGCTCCGTGACATACAGCACTGACAGCAGCTCCGTGACATACAGCGCTGACAGCAGCTCCGTGACATACAGCGCTGACAGCAGCACCGTGACATACAGCGCTGACAGCAGCTCCGTGACATACAGCGCTGACAGCAGCTCCGTGACATACAGCGCTGACAGCAGCTCCGTGACATACAGCGCTGACAGCAGCTCCGTGACATACAGCGCTGACAGCAGCTCCGTGACATACAGCGCTGACAGCAGCACCGTGACATACAGCGCTGACAGCAGCTCCGTGACATACAGCGCTGACAGCAGCTCCGTGACATACAGCGCTGACAGCAGCTCCGTGACATACAGCACTGACAGCAGCTCCGTGACATACAGCGCTGACAGCAGCTCCGTGACATACAGCGCTGACAGCAGCACCGTGACATACAGCGCTGACAGCAGCTCCGTGACATACAGCGCTGACAGCAGCTCCGTGACATACAGCGCTGACAGCAGCTCCGTGACATACAGCGCTGACAGCAGCACCGTGACATACAGCGCTGACAGCAGCTCCGTGACATACAGCGCTGACAGCAGCTCCGTGACATACAGCGCTGACAGCAGCTCCGTGACATACAGCGCTGACAGCAGCTCCGTGACATACAGCGCTGACAGCAGCTCCGTGACATACAGCGCTGACAGCAGCTCCGTGACATACAGCGCTGACAGCAGCTCCGTGACATACAGCGCTGACAGCAGCTCCGTGACATACAGCGCTGACAGCAGCTCCGTGACATACAGCGCTGACATCAGCACCGTGACATACAGCGCTGACAGCAGCTCCGTGACATACAGCGCTGACAGCAGCTCCGTGACATACAGCGCTGACAGCAGCTCCGTGACATACAGCGCTGACAGCAGCTCCGTGACATACAGCGCTGACAGCAGCTCCGTGACATACAGCGCTGACAGCAGCACCGTGACATACAGCGCTGACAGCAGCTCCGTGACATACAGCGCTGACAGCAGCTCCGTGACATACAGCGCTGACAGCAGCTCCGTGACATACAGCACTGACAGCAGCTCCGTGACATACAGCGCTGACAGCAGCTCCGTGACATACAGCGCTGACAGCAGCACCGTGACATACAGCGCTGACAGCAGCTCCGTGACATACAGCGCTGACAGCAGCTCCGTGACATACAGCGCTGACAGCAGCTCCGTGACATACAGCGCTGACAGCAGCTCCGTGACATACAGCGCTGACAGCAGCTCCGTGACATACAGCGCTGACAGCAGCTCCGTGACATACAGCGCTGACAGCAGCTCCGTGACATACAGCGCTGACAGCAGCTCCGTGACATACAGCGCTGACAGCAGCTCCGTGACATACAGCGCTGACAGCAGCTCCGTGACATACAGCGCTGACAGCAGCTCCGTGACATACAGCGCTGACAGCAGCTCCGTGACATACAGCGCTGACATCAGCACCGTGACATACAGCGCTGACAGCAGCTCCGTGACATACAGCGCTGACAGCAGCTCCGTGACATACAGCGCTGACAGCAGCTCCGTGACATACAGCGCTGACAGCAGCTCCGTGACATACAGCGCTGACAGCAGCTCCGTGACATACAGCGCTGACAGCAGCACCGTGACATACAGCGCTGACAGCAGCTCCGTGACATACAGCGCTGACAGCAGCTCCGTGACATACAGCGCTGACAGCAGCTCCGTGACATACAGCACTGACAGCAGCTCCGTGACATACAGCGCTGACAGCAGCTCCGTGACATACAGCGCTGACAGCAGCACCGTGACATACAGCGCTGACAGCAGCTCCGTGACATACAGCGCTGACAGCACCTCCGTGACATACAGCGCTGACAGCAGCTCCGTGACATACAGCGCTGACAGCAGCTCCGTGACATACAGCGCTGACAGCAGCTCCGTGACATACAGCGCTGACAGCAGCTCCGTGACATACAGCGCTGACAGCAGCTCCGTGACATACAGCGCTGACAGCAGCTCCGTGACATACAGCGCTGACAGCAGCTCCGTGACATACAGCGCTGACAGCAGCTCCGTGACATACAGCGCTGACAGCAGCTCCGTGACATACAGCGCTGACAGCAGCTCCGTGACATACAGCGCTGACAGCAGCTCCGTGACATACAGCGCTGACAGCAGCTCCGTGACATACAGCGCTGACAGCAGCTCCGTGACATACAGCGCTGACAGCAGCACCGTAAGCAGCCCCAGGAGGAAGTCAGCACAGCACAGGGATGGTGTGATCCCCTCATAATAAGAACCCCCAGGAGGAAGTCAGCACAGCACAGGGATGGTGGGAGCCCCTCATAATAAGAACACCCAGGAGGAAGTCAGCACAGCACAGGGATGGTGGGAACCCCTCATAATAAGCAGCCCCAGTAGAAATATGACACCGCTCAACCTCTTCAAAGAGGAGGGTAGGGGCATATAGTACGGTGTGCTTTTTTGGGTCAGGGAAGTGAGCCAAATGAATTAAGAAGGTCTGTGTGCTTGATTCCAAAAATTGTTTATAGACATATACATGGTCTACTGATCACATGTGTTGAATTCCTCCGAGATCCATGCCTCATTCATTTTTAGAAATGTGAGGTAGTTAACACTGTGGTGAGCTAGGCGAGTACGCTTATCGGTCACAATCCCCCCTGCTGCGCTGAACGTCCTTTCGGACAGGACACTGGATGAGGGGCAAGCCAACAGTTCGATTGCAAATTGGGCAAGCTCTGGCCAGAGGTCAAGCCTGCCCACCCAGTAGTCTAGGGGTTCATCACTCCTCAGAGCGTCCACATCGGCCGTTAACCCAATGTAGTCGGACACCTGACGGTCTAGGCGTTCCCTGATGCTGGATCCGGATGACACCTGTCGATGGGTCGGCTGAAAGAATGACCTCATATCCGAAGTCACCAACACATCTTCAAACCGGCCTCTTCTTGCAGGCGCTGTTGGATTGGTACCCGCAAATCCTTCTCTGGGAGTGGGAATTGCTCCTCTGCCAGCGCACGCAAAAGCAGAATGCAGCATTTCTCGAAGCAAGGCCTGGAAGTGCTGCATTCTGACAGCCCTCTGCGACGGCGGTAACATTTCCGCCATTTTGTGTTTGTACCGGGGGTCTAAGTACGTTGCCACCCAGTACTGGTCCTTGACCCTCATGCTTTTTATACGGGGGTCCCTATTAAAACACTGGAGCATGAAGGCCCCCATTTGCACTAAAGTGGAAGCGGTGTGGTGGCCTGGCTCCTGCTCATCATCCAGGATAATGTCGTCCTCTTCATTCTCCTCTCCCCATCCTCGCACAACAGGGATCCCAGAAAGGTTTAAAGCATGCTCTTCTTGCTCCTGCTCATCCGCCCCGGCACCATCCTCCTCTGACTCCTCATCAGACTCCTGTTGTTGACTTGTCTCAGATAGAGTAGCCCCCCCTGGGAATTCATCCAGCATTGCGACTTCCTCATCTTCCCGCTCCTGCTCCTCCACAGCCTGATCAATGACACGACGCAATGCACGCTCCAGAAAGAAGGCATAAGGTACCATGTCACTGATGGCGCCATGGCTGCGACTGACCAGTTTGGTGATCTCCTCAAATGGCCGCAGAAGTCTGCATGTGTCGCGCATGAGCAGCCACTGGCGCGGTGAAAAAAAACCCAGCTCCCCAGAACCGTTTCTTTCGCAGAGTTCATACAGGTAGACGTTAACTGCACGTTTCTGCTGGAGCAGCCTATCAAGCATATAGAAGGTTGAGTTCCATCGCGTCGGGCAATCGCAAATAAGACGTCTGACCGGCAGATGGTGTCGCCGCTGAATGTCAGCAAGGCGAGCCATGGCCGTGTAAGATCTTCTGAAATGGGCCGAGATTTTCCTTGCCTGCCGCAAGATGTCCTGGACCCCAGGGTATTTGACAAGGAATCGCTGCACGACCAAGTTTAAGACGTGTGCCATGCACGGCACGTGCGTGATTTTGCCCTGTTTCAATGCGCTAAGCAGATTGGCACCGTTGTCACACACCACTTTACCAACTGTCAAATTGAGCGGTGTTAGCCACTCATCTGCCTGTGAACGCAAAGCTGAAAGGAGTGCCGGGCCAGTGTGGCTCTTTGCTTCCAGGCACAACAGACGCAGCACGGCATGGCAACGTCTCACCTGGCATGTGGAATAGGTTCTGGGGAGCTTGGGCGGTGCAGTGGAAGAGACGCTAGCAGCGGAAAAGGAGGAGGCAGCTGAGGAGGAGAGGGAGGAGGATGGAGTAGGAGGAGGAGAAGAAGAGTCAGGCCTGCATGCAATCCGTGGCGGTAAAACCAAATCTACACGGGTGCCACGGGTTACATGCTTGACGGCCGTCAGAAGGTTCACCCAGTGGGCAGTAAAACTGATATACCTTCCCTGCCCGTGTTTGCTAGACCACGTGTCTGTGGTCAGATGTATCTTGGCACCGACACTGTGTGCCAGAGATACATTCACTTGCCGCTGAACATGGCCATATAGCTCTGGGATGCCCTTCTCTGAGAAATACTTCCTTCCTGGGACCTTCCATTGTGGTGTTCCAATGGCCACAAATTTGCGAAAGGCCTCCGAGTCCACCAGTTTATATGGCAGTAGTTGGCGGGCTATGAGTTCTGACAAGCCAGCCGCCAACCGTTGGGCAAGAGGGTTATCCGGCGTCATCATTTTTTTACGCTCAAACATTAGGCCCACGGAAGCCTGCCTTTTTGCAGAAAAATGTGAGCTTGGCGTGATGGAAGGTGGAGTGGAGGACAATTGTGAGGAGAGAGGAGAAGGAGAAGTAGAAGACGAGGCTGGACGGTGAGAGCCTGCAGTGTGGCTTTGTGTGTTCCGTTGCTCCCACTGGGCTCGGTGATGGCTGCTCATGTGCCTTCTTAAGGCGGTCGTCCCTAGGTGAGTATTGGGCTTACCGCGACTAACGCGTTGACTGCAAAGATTGCAGATGGCAACGCTATTGTCAGCAGCGGACACGTTAAAAAAAGCCCACACTGCGGAGCCATGTGCCGGTGTCCTGGGAGCGCCAGATGTGACCGTACATGGTCGATGACTCGCTCCTGATACATTTGCAGTCTGCTTTGTCCCTGCTGTGCAATGTAAGTCATTGCTGCTTCTCCTCCCTATCTGCTGGTCCATATCTCCCTCTGAACTCCCCTCCTCTTCCTCTCTTGTGGGCACCCACGTGACATCACTAGACACGTCATCATCAACGTCACCTTCCCCACCGCTATAAGTAGAGTAGGCAGCAACACCGGGGACCAACCTCCTCCTTGGGCTGATCTGGGTACTGGCGTCAGACTGCTGAGTAGCGCTTGTTGCTACCTCCTCTTCCTGATCCAATACCAAGAGTGGCTGCGCATCAGAAATGTCCTCTTGATATGGATCGGAAAATAATTCCAGTGACTCAAGCGGAAGGTATGTGGTGGTGGTGGTGGTGGTCGTGTTGTTGGTGGTAGTGTCTTTGGGGGTGCACATAGCAGAGAGTGAAGAAGAGGGTGCAGATCGAGAGGATGAGGAGGGTGCAGAAGAGTAAGGCTGAGCGAGCCACTCAACCAAGTCTGGTGCATCCTTTAAAGTAATTGAACGCACCTTCTGCAACTTCCCACTTTGGCTCAAGCCTGTTGCTCCTGCCCTACCCCTACCACCCCTGCGGAAGGGCCTGCCTCTTCCTCTGCATGTCATTTTTTAAATGACCCTGTGACAAAACTCTTAGTCCCTATACCGCTGAAGGACTGCTGCAGTATAGGTGAGCGGTCAGCAGTGGTGCACGTCAACCCTATCTATTGTGGACCTATAGCGGTCCTTACAGAACAGCAGACTGTACCGCACTCAAGCCTATGTACCGTAGCACCCTATACCAAGTTACCAGTCCTTATAAGAACTTTTGTGGACCAAGCAGGTTGTGTATTAGTGTTTAGCAGACTGTACGTCAGTCCCTATACCGCTGAAGGACTGCTGCAGTATAGGGCAGCGGTCAGCAGTGGTGCACGTCAACCCTATCTATTGTGGACCGATAGCGGTCCTTACAGAACAGCAGACTGTACCGCACTCAAGCCTATGTACCGTAGCACCCTATACCAAGTTACCAGTCCTTATAAGAACTTTTGTGGACCAAGCAGGTTGTGTATTAGTGTTTAGCAGACTGTACGTCAGTCCCTATACCGCTGAAGGACTGCTGCAGTATAGGGCAGCGGTCAGCAGTGGTGCACGTCAACCCTATCTATTGTGGACCGATAGCGGTCCTTACAGAACAGCAGACTGTACCGCACTCAAGCCTATGTACCGTAGCACCCTATACCAAGTTACCAGTCCTTATAAGAACTTTTGTGGAACAAGCAGGTTGTGTGTTAGTGATTAGCAGACTGTACGTCAGTCCCTATACCAATGAAGGACTGCTGCAGTATAGGGCAGCGGTCAGCAGTAGTGCACGGCAACCCTATGTATTGTGGACCGATAGCGGTCCTTACAGAACAGCAGACTGTACCGCACTCAAGCCTATGTACCGTAGCACCCTATACCAAGTTACCAGTCCTTATAAGAACTTTTGTGGACCAAGCAGGTTGTGTATTAGTGTTTAGCAGACTGTACGTCAGTCCCTATACCGCTGAAGGACTGCTGCAGTATAGGGCAGCGGTCAGCAGTGGTGCACGTCAACCCTATGTATTGTGGACCGATAGCGGTCCTTACAGAACAGCAGACTGTAACGCACTCAGGCCTATGTACCGTAGCACCCTATACCAAGTTACCAGTCCTTATAAGAACTTTTGTGGACCAAGCAGGTTGTGTGTTAGTGATTAGCAGACTGTACGTCAGTCCCTATACCAATGAAGGACTGCTGCAGTATAGGGCAGCGGTCAGCAGTAGTGCACGGCAACCCTATGTATTGTGGACCGATAGCGGTCCTTACAGAACAGCAGACTGTAACGCACTCAGGCCTATGTACCGTAGCACCCTATACCAAGTTACCAGTCCTTATAAAAACTTTTGTGGACCAAGCAGGTTGTGTGTTAGTGTTTAGCAGACTGTGCGTCAGTCCCTATACCGCTGAAGGACTGCTGCAGTATAGGGCAGCGGTCAGCAGTGGTGCACGTCAACCCTATCTATTGTGGACCGATAGCGGTCCTTACAGAACAGCAGACTGTACCGCACTCAAGCCTATGTACCGTAGCACCCTATACCAAGTTACCAGTCCTTATAAGAACTTTTGTGGACCAAGCAGGTTGTGTATTAGTGTTTAGCAGACTGTACGTCAGTCCCTATACCGCTGAAGGACTGCTGCAGTATAGGGCAGCGGTCAGCAGTGGTGCACGTCAACCCTATGTATTGTGGACCGATAGCGGTCCTTACAGAACAGCAGACTGTAACGCACTCAGGCCTATGTACCGTAGCACCCTATACCAAGTTACCAGTCCTTATAAGAACTTTTGTGGACCAAGCAGGTTGTGTGTTAGTGATTAGCAGACTGTACGTCAGTCCCTATACCAATGAAGGACTGCTGCAGTATAGGGCAGCGGTCAGCAGTAGTGCACGGCAACCCTATGTATTGTGGACCGATAGCGGTCCTTACAGAACAGCAGACTGTACTGCACTCAGGCCTATGTACCGTAGCACCCTATACCAAGTTACCAGTCCTTATAAAAACTTTTGTGGACCAAGCAGGTTGTGTGTTAGTGTTTAGCAGACTGTGCGTCAGTCCCTATACCGCTGAAGGACTGCTGCAGTATAGGGCAGCGGTCAGCAGTAGTGCACGGCAACCCTATGTATTGTGGACCGATAGCGGTCCTTACAGAACAGCAGACTGTAACGCACTCAGGCCTATGTACCGTAGCACCCTATACCAAGTTACCAGTCCTTATAAGAACTTTTGTGGACCAAGCAGGTTGTGTGTTAGTGATTAGCAGACTGTACGTCAGTCCCTATACCAATGAAGGACTGCTGCAGTATAGGGCAGCGGTCAGCAGTAGTGCACGGCAACCCTATGTATTGTGGACCGATAGCGGTCCTTACAGAACAGCAGACTGTACCGCACCCAAGCCTATGTACCGTAGCACCCTAGACAGACCAAGTTACCAGTCCTGATAAAGAGCTTTGTGGAACAAGTGAGTTGTGAATGATTAGCAGACTGCAGCAGAAGGGCAGCAGTCAAGTATAATATTCTTTCTATATTTGGAAGAAAGAATATTATACGTGTACAAGCCTATTACCGTACCACTGATACCAGTCCTGAAAAGAACCTTTGTGGAACTAATAGTAACAGCAAGTCTTTAAAATTATCCTCACTGCCTGACACACTGCTTCCTGCCTGTCCCTATACAAATTGGCAAAAAAGAGTAGGCTGGAACGATTAGCTGGAACAGCTCTTTTGTGGACCTGATAGTAACAGCTAATGATGATGATGATGATGATGATGAAGAAAGACTAATCTGGCTGAGCTGTCCCTAAAATAGCAGCATACAGCGCTCTGTCCCTTTATCTAAACTGACAAAAGAAACTCAGGCTGCTGACCTAACACCTATACCAGTCCTGAAAAGAACTTTTGTGTACCAAATAGCTAGCGTTTTCTCTGTCCCTACTCCACACAGGATCCTTTCCCTACAGTGACAGAAGAAAGAATGTAAAATGGCCACCGGATCGGGTGTATTTATAGGTTAGGGGGAATGTCCAAGTGTCCATGAGCTGTCATGTCTCAATTGGTTGTCCTGTAACACATGATAAACGTGTCACGAAAGGTTAAAGTTCTTGTATACATTAAACACGTAAGTCCGCCGGGGCGAACGACGGAAAAAGGCGTTCGAACCCGCGGACGGCGAAAGTCGGAAATTCGCCGCGAAACGACCGCCGGGCGAACCGTTCGGCCATCACTAAACACCAGGGCTCCCGAGGGGGTCTTAACTTTAGAAATGAATGCCGCGTTCTTACGCTGTCGCACCGAGTTGGCCAATAACCTACTGGGTTTATCCCCCCACTCATAAAATCGGTGAGCCACCAACCGAGAACGTCGCTTTTGGTCCAGGTGAAGAAGGGACTTCCGCTTCTCCGTCAGGGCATGGAAAAGGGCCGGGGTCTGGTTCAGTTTATGTTGGCGCTCCAAGCTTGCTATGTCACTCAGCAAGGTGGATTGGTGTAGCATGCGCTCCCTCTTTTTCCTAGATCCCAATGCCATCAGCTTACCCCTAATGTACACCTTGTGTGCCTCCCACAACACTCCCGGTGAGACGTCAGGGCTCACATTAGTCTTAAAATAAAACTCTAAATGGTCACCCATCACCTTTTTATCCGCCTCCTCGGCTATCAGATCCTCATTCAATTTCCAGTTAGTGGACTTCAGGGGGATGGACTCTACTTTAATGGTCAACGAGATCGGTGCGTGATCTGACAGGGGAGAGGAGTCAATGTTTGACTTCACGATAATCGGTAGGTGTTGATGATCAATGAAGCACAGATCAATTCTGGAATACGTTTGGTGTACGGAAGTATAGTAGGTAAAGTCCCTTTCCCGCGGGTGAGTGATTCTCCAGACATCCATCAACTGCATGTCATGGAGACGTGAGCGGATAAACCTCAATCCTCTGCCGGATAAGGAGGAGCCACCCCTTGAGGTGTCCAGGGTAGGTTCCAGCGGGACATTAAAGTCGCCCGCCAGTAAGATGCATCCACGTGCAAAACTCCACAAGGAGCTGAGTGTGGAGGCAAGAAAACTCGCCTGATTCTTATTAGGGGAATACAAGGTGGCTAGAGTACACGGCATGCTGCCCAGGGTGCCCCGGAGAAACAGAAAACGTCCCGCAGGGTCGCTTAGCAAATCGTTAAGTGTGAACGCGGTTCCCCCACGAATCCCAATGGCCACACCCTTTGCTTTAGGAATGTCGGAGAGGCTGTAGTACCACGTGGGGTACTTCGGTGAGTGTAGCCTAACTAGGGTCGTATGTGTGAGGTGGGTCTCCTGAAGGAAGACCACGTCCCCCCCGCAAGCGACCCAGCTCTCTATATAAATTGTGTCTCTTCCCCGGGGCGTGAAGGCCCCGCACATTAAAAGATACAAGGTTTACATTGGCCATTAGGTCTCAGGAGGAGGAACCGCGAACACCAAAACACCATGATTGCCACACAGAGGCGGACCGCCGCCAAAAGGGGGGAGGGGGATGGAGAAGGAGAAGGAAGTAGACCAGAGGGGGGAAGGGAGAAGAAAAGGAAAGGATAGAGAAGCAAGAGAAGAAAAGACCCCACCGTAGTGGGGAAAACAAAATAAACCAGAAAAAATGCTGTCTGACAACAGCTAGTAGTGCACGCATTGCCATGCCGTGCGCGAGCGGGCCACATGTCCGCCACAGGGCCCCCGCGCCCCCCACCCCAATAGGGGCACGGACACCAGGGCCCCGTGCCGGGCAGCCCCCGCTCAAAAAGGGGGAGACGGGACTTGGGCAACTGGGCGCAAACCACACCTTGAAGGTCCGAAGCAGCACCCAGCAGCCCGGTGCCGACACCAAAACATAAAAACAGAGAAAGCACATCATCCAGTACGCAATACAGTAAAACGCCTATATAAAAGAATACCCAACTAGGGCGGAAAGGCATATAGGGGGGATACCGCAATCCATTCAGATGCAAAAAGCAAGGGAAGGGAGAGGGAAAACTAAAACGCCATTAAATAAAACATATGTAAAACACAGACAACATAAACAGTTGACCCAGAACTAAAAAACAACTAGCAGTGTCCACTGTCGGGTAGGAGCCCCCATTGAGGCGCCAAGGTGTGGGCCAAACAGCTAAGAACGTCCCACCCATGGCCCCGTAAGGACCAGAAGCCACCAGAAACAGTTCGCGGCCATGTACAACCAAGGTGGGGAAAACCTCACAACCTTGCGTAGGCGGTATTCCCCGCGAGTACAGCACATCATCCAGAACAGGGAGGTAAGCGGCAGGGCAGTGTGCTGGTTCAAGGGCGGTAATCCGGTGCTGAAGTGCGGCGGGCATGGCCCACTTTCTGCCAACCTTGGTCGGCCCCAGTGGGCATGGGCGGGATGCCATCCTGCCAGCCAGGCAGTTCCGGGAGATTGACATTCATATCAGAGCAGAATCTGGGCAGGTCCTCCGGGAAGCGGAGTATCGCGGTCTTGCCATCCCTAGAAGCAATCAGGGCTGCAGGGAAGCCCCATTTATATTTAATGGACGCCGCCCGAAGTAGTTCTGTGAGGGGGCGCAAAGCCCTGCGTCGATCCAAGGTTTCCTTCGCCAGATCCGGAAAGAAGGATAGCATCGCCCCATCAAAGTCAAAAGGTGTAGCGCCCCTAGCCTTCTGCATGATCAGCTCCTTGTCGGGGTAAGGATGGACCCGGCAGATGACGTCCCGTGGGAGGTCCGTAGTAATGTTGCGAGGTCGAAGCGCCCTGTGCACCCGATCAATCTTTAAGGGGGCATCAGCTGCTCGGCCCAGAAGGCTGTTGAAAATGCCTCTGACGGACGGTAAAAGGTCGTCGTCCCCAGTCGCTTCGGGTAAACCCCGGATCCGAACGTTATTACGTCTGTTACGATTCTCTTGGTCTTCGAGCTTGTAAACGGTCGTACGATGAGCAATGGCAAGTTGACGAGTAGTCGCCTGCAACGACCGAATAGCGTTCGCATGTCGATCTAGGCGTTGTTCCGATTCTTCGGCTCGTAACAACACTTGAGAGAGATCCGATCGAACTGCGGAGACCTCCTTCTTAATGGCCCGCTCGAGGTTCAGCAACATAGAGGCCAGGTCAGAGGTAGTAGGCAGGCCGCTCACCTTCGACGCCGCTCCGGCGGAAGGATGCAGGTCCACTTCATCGCCCGAGCCCGCCGAAGACTCAGGCGAGAGCGATCTCCGGTCCGGCCCCTCGCGGGAGGCGAGATCTACTCCACCACGCGGCTTGCGGCCTAGGTCATCCTGCTCCTCAGCATCGTCCGGTTCCACGGAGAGGAACCGCTTAATCGACCCCGTCAAGGCACCTTTCTTGGGGAGAGACTTGCCCGTCCGCCGGCCCATCGTCAGGCAGGGAAGAGAAGGTAAAATTGGATGATTTTAGATGATTTTAGCGGTGTCGGCCCCGGAGCTCACAGAGCACACGTCCGCTCTAGTGCATCACCAGGCCACGCCCCTAGTCACTTGACCAATCCATTTACTGCTGTGTGCTTCACTCAAAGTCCCATCTCTCTCCTCTCCTTACAAACTACCGACAGGGATGGAGGCTGGCGTCCCTTTGATGCTGGCCTCATTTAAAGTCCCCAAATGCACCTTTCCTATAATGTATTTCTTTATTTGGTTTGGACTTTTTTTTTGAGTGTTAGCTGGTTTTGCACTATTTATCGGTTTAGCTCAGTAATTTCCACCAAAATGTTATATCCATGGAAGGATGCACAGACCTCTACAGGCTAGACAATGGCACCCCGACTGCCATTTGTCACAGCAGAAGCCGATCAGTGGGTGCCGACCAATGGATGTCCGTCTGCACCTGCCGATCATCGGTAAAACACACATAACAGAGCACTGCCTATGTAAACAAGGCAGAGCTCTCTTGTGTCAGAAGGGATGTTACATAGTTACATAGTTAGTCAGGTTGAAAAAAGTCCATACAGTTCAACCACAAAAAAAAATAAAAAATAATAATAATATCATACAATCCCACATACCTAATTCTATACCCACAGTTGATCCAGAGGAAGGCAAAAAACCCCAGCAAAGCATGATCCAATTTGCTACAGCAGGGGAAAAAACTCCTTCCCGATCCCCCGAGAGGCAATCACATTTTCCCCAGGATCAACTTTACCTCTAAATGTCAGTACCCAGTTATATTCTGTACACTTAGGAAATAATCCAGGCCTTTCTTAAAGCAATCCACTGAGCTGACCAGAACCACCTCTGCAGGGAGTCTATTCCACATTTTCACAGCTCTTACTGTGAAGAAACCTTTCCGTATTTGGAGATGAAATCTCTTTTCCTGTAGACGTAAAGAGTGCCCCCTTGTCCTCTTTGTTGACTGTAAAGTGAATAACTCAACACCGAGCTCACTATATGGACCCCTTATATATTTGTACATGGTGATCATATCCCCCCTTAATCTCCTCTTATCAAGAGAGAATAAATTCAGTTCCTCGAATCTTTCCTCATAGCTGAGCTCCTCCATGCCTCTTATCAGTTTGGTTGCCCTTCTCTGCACTTTCTCCAGTTCCCCGATATCCTTTTTGAGAACTGGTGCCCAAAACTGAACTGTGTATTCCAGATGAGGTCTTACTAATGATTTGTACAGGGGGGCAAAATGATCTCTCTCTCTGGAGTCCATACCTCTCCTAATACAAGAAAGGATTTTGCTCGCTTTGGAAACCGCAGCTTGGCATTGCATGTTATTATTGAGCTTATGATCTACCAAAACCCCCAGATCCTTCTCCACTATGGATACCCCCAGTTGTACTCCCCCTAGTATGTATGATGCATATTCTTAGCCCCCAAGTGCAGAACTTTACATTTCTCAACATTAAACCTCATCTGACACATAGTCGCCCAATTAGACAGAGCATTGAGGTCGGCTTGTAAATTGGAGACATCCTGTAAGGAGGTTATTCCAATGCATAGCTCGGTGTCATCTGCAAAGACGGAAATGTTAAGCCGCGTACACACGGGCGGACTGTCTGGCCAACTTAGTCCATCGAAACACATTTCAGCGGACAATCCGCTCGTGTGTGGGCTTCAGCGGACTTTTTCAGCTTGCAGTCTGGCGGACTAAGTATTTCGGAATTTCCGTAATATTGTCCGTCGTACTTTGCTTTCAGCGGACAATCCGCTCGTGAGTAGGCTAGTTCGACGGACTAAGTATGGCGCATGCTCAGAAAGGATTTACACGGCGAAAGGTTGCATTGCTGTGTATTGGACTTCCTATTTCTAGTCCCGTCTTACGTGCTGTACACGTCATCGCGCAAACTTTCGACAAACTGTTTTGCATCCGTGTGTGGTCAAGTCCGTTCATTCGAAAGTATGACGGACTGTCCGTCGGATTGTCTGATGGACTAAGTTGGCCATACAGTCCGCCCGTGTGTACGCGGCTTTACTTTTGATCCCAGACCCCATATCATTTATAAAGATATTAAAAAGTAAGGGTCCCAACACTGAACCTTGGGGTACACCACTGATAACCTTACACCATTTAGAGCAGTGTTTCTCAAATCCAGTCCTCAGGCCCCCCCAACAGGTCATGTTTTCAGGATTTCCCTCAGATGAAACGGCTGTGGTAATTGCTAAGGCAGTGAAACTGATCAAATCACCTGTGAAAAATAATGGAAAACCTGAAAACATGACCTGTTGGGGGGGCCTGAGGACTGGATTTGAGAAACACTGATTTAGAGTAAGAATCATTAACCACGACTCTCTGAATTCTGTCTTTTAGCCAGTTTTCTATCCATTTACAAACTGATATTTCCAAACCTGTAGACTTTACCTTACACATGAGCCGTGTGTGTGGAACTGTATCGAACGATTTTGCAAAATCCAAGTATACCACGTCCACAGCCACCCCTCTGTTCAAGTATACCACGTCCACCGCCACCCCTCTGTCCAAGTATACCACGTCCACCACCACCCATCTGTCCAAGTATACCACGTCCACCACCACCCCTCTGTCCAAGTATACCACGTCCACAGCCACCCCTCTGTCCAAGTATACCACGTCCACAGCCACCCCTCTGTCCAAGTATACCACGTCCACAGCCACCCCCCTGTCCAAGTATACCATGTCCACATCCACCCCTCTGTCCAAGTATACCACGTCCACAGCCACCCCTCTGTCCAAGTATACCACGTCCACAGCCACCCCTCTGTCCAAGTATACCACGTCCACAGCCACCCCTCTGTCCAAGTATACCACGTCCACAGCCACCCCTCTGTCCAAGTATACCACGTCCACAGCCACCCCTCTGTCCAAGTATACCACGTCCACAGCCACCCCTCTGTCCAAGTATACCACGTCCACAGCCACCCCTCTGTCCAAGGTTTTACTTACCACCTCATAAAAAGAAATCAGGTTTGTCTGACAACTTCTGTCTTTCATGAGTCCATGCTGTCTGTTGCTAAAACAGTTTTTTTCCTGCAAGAACTCGTCTATGTGGTCTTTTATTAAACTCTCCAGTATCTTCCCAACTATAGAAGTTAAACTAACAGGTCTATAGTTACTTGGTAAAGACTTTGTTCCCTTTTTAAATATAGGCACCACATTGGCCCTGCGCCAATCCAGCGGTACTATTCCTGTCATTAATGAGTCCCTAAAAATTAGATGCAATGGCTTTGAAATGACAGAGCTCAATTCTTTTAGGATCCGTGGGTGGATGCCATCAGGGCCAGGTGCTTTATCCACCTTTATTCTGTCCAAATATTTCTGGACCATATCACTTTTGAGCCATTGTGGATCATTCGGGGCTGTGTCACTACCACCCCCATTATGGACATGAGCTCCCCCATGCTTCTTTGTATACACAAAGCTGAAGAAAGTATTTAATAAGTTAGCCTTCTCTTTGTCCTCAGTCACCCACTCCAGATTATTTTGTAAAGGGCCTACATGCTCAGACTTGACCTTTTTACTATTAATATATTTGAAGATTTTTTTGGGGTTTGTCCTACTATCTTTTGCAATCTGTCGTTCATTTTCAATTTTTGCATCCTTGATTTCCTTTTTACATATTCTGTTATATTATTTGTAACATTTAAATGACACTAGCGTTCCTTCATTTTTATATTTTTTAAAAAGCTCTTTTTTTTATAGTTTATAGCTTTTTTAACTTTGGCCGTGAGCCACATCGGTTTTATTTTTAGCCTTTTAAACTTATTGCCCATGGGAATATACTTTGCTGCATAGCAAGGAAAGAAAATCCATCACGTACCTTAGTAAAAGCAGTACACATCGTACACATAAACACTGGCTAGGCACACATTTAACCCTTTGATCACCCCTAGATGTTTAACCCCTTCCCAGCCAGTGTCATTAGTACAGTGACAGTGCATATTTGCAGCACTGATCACTGTATTAGTGTCACTGGTTCCCAAAAAGTGTCAGTGTCCGAATGACTGCCGCAATGCCGCAGTCCTGCTAGAAGTCGCTGATCTCCGCCAATATTAGTATACAAATAAATAAATAAAAATTCCAGTATATATCTCCCAAAGTTTGTAGACCCTATAACTTTTTTTTTTTAACCAAATATATGTAGCAAAATACATATTGGCCCCAATTGATGAAGAAATTCGATTTTAATTTTTTTTTATTGGATGTTTTATAGCAGAAAGTGAAAAAAATATATATTTTTTTCTTCAAAATTGTTGTTGTTTATAGCACAAAAAAAAAAAAAAACACAGAGGTGACCAAATACCACCAAAATAAAGCTCTATTTGTGGGAAAATAGGACACAAATTTTATTTGGGTACAGCGTCGCACGACCGTGCAATTGTCACTTAAAGTGGAGGGCCACCCTGAAAAACAAAAATACATTAAAATTTAGAAAAAGATCTGAAAAACTACCAGAAATACCTGTTGCTAGGCATATAGTCCTAATCTGCCTCTTCCTCCTCCGCGGTGATCTTCTGTCTTCTCTCCTCCGTGCTGCGTCTTCTGGGTAATGGGTCGCGCTGTGTTCTTGGAACTGTGTGTCCCAGAACACAGCGCGCCCCATTCACAAAGCGCCGCGCGACTCGCGCATGCACAGTAGGAAACGGGCAGTGAAGCCGCAAGGCTCCACTGCCTGTTTCCCTTAGCTAAAATGGTGGCGCCGGGACCCGAGAGCCGAGGGACGGGTCAGCCTTGGGCGGCCGACATCACGGGCGCCCTGGACAGGTAAGTGTGCTTATTAAAAGTCAGCAGCTACAGTGTTTTCAGCTGCTGACTTTTAAAACAAATTTTTAAAACCAGCCCTCCTCTTTAAATTAGAGGAGTGGTGTATCTTAAAAAACAAAATGACCAGGTCATGGAAGGGGGTAAATCTTCTATAGGTCAAGTGGTTAAAGGTGACACAAATTTACCAATAACTATGCGGTCAACTTCTCTAACCGCCCATAATTCCTCAACTACCACTTGTCCTGGCCTACATACCCCCTAATGTGAGGCTTTGAGTAAATCTGCCCTTCCTGCAAATGTTCCGATACAGATCAGCCCCTGCTGCAGCCTCTCGTCTTGTGACTTACTACACAATGTTGCAATCTGATCACTGGGAGGAGGGGGGGAGGGGCTACAAAGCTACAATGTCACAGTCTGATAACTGTTGAAAGAAAGACTGAGAAAATGCTCCCTCCTGCCTGCAGCAGACTGATGACATCATCTCAGCCTAGGCAAAGTCACTGATTGCAGCTCAAGGATGGCTTTTTTTTTTTTTTATGAAAGGTGGAGCCTTTCTGAAAAATGATATTGTTGTATATTTGACACGTCAGGAATTTATTCATGTAGACTTCAAAGGTTCACTTTAAGAAAGAAAAGAGTAGAGATGGTTTATTGAGAAATTTTTCCCTCCTCGCGGATGGAGGAGAATTCTAAGATGCGGGCAAGCGGTAGCGGGCAGTTTCTGGAGCGTGGATGAGAGGAGGGTGAAGTGCATCTGAAGATCTCCCGGACGTAATAACAGATTCTCAGCCGCTGTGAAGCATCACTGAGACCGTGAGAAGACGGAACAAGCGACTTGGCCGGAGCTACAGACGGGCGCAGCAAAAATAATATCATCTATCAGCAGGATGGAGGAGACGTTATGGAGAAAACAGAGAAGAAGGAAAATAAAGAAGGCGGTGTTAGAAAAAGAATACATTTAGATGGGAAGGAACTACAAACTGAACAACATGACATTTCATCCAAGCAATGCTGGGAGTTATAGTTACTTGGGGGCTTGGTGTCAATCTCATTTGCCAAGATTTTTTAAATTTATCCTCGGAAATGTTTGCCCCTCTCAGGTTACAAAAATGGACCACATGTTTGATAATGTATACCTATCTACATTTCCATTCATTTCTAGGTGGGCTCCCAAACCAAGAAGTCCACTTTAGTTATTGGTTTAGACGCAGCCTGCACCTCTAAATTTGTTGGGACTTCACATCACATGTACTGGTTGGTTCCCCCCACATCCCACCTCCAAACATGGGGCGACCACTCTTAACACCCACTTCACTGGTTGGTCCCTCCCACATCCCACCTCCAAACATGGGGCGACCACTCATAACACCCATTTTACTGGTTGGTTCCCCCCCCCCACATCCCACCTCTAAATATGGGGGAACACCCACAATACTTAGTTTACTGGTTGGTTCTCCCTACATCGCACCTTTAAATATGGGGGAGAATGCCTATTATACCCAATTTACTAGTTGGTTCTGCCCACATCCTACCTGAAAATATGAGGGAAATGACCATCATACCCACTTTACTGGTTAGTTCCCCACACATTAGACATGTGCGATTAGTTTCGTACGAATCTCAAATTCGTACGAATTTCCCTAAATTCGTACGTTCGGGAGGATCCGAAATACGAATTGCCATGCGTCCGAATTTTGTACGCAATACGAACTTTTGTTTACGAATTTCGGATCAGTTGTCGTCGCATCGACAACTCAGTCATTATGCTTATTATGAGGGGCTCCCACCATCCCTGTGCTATGCTGACTTCCTCCTGGGGCTGCTTATTATGAGGGGCTTCCACCATCCCTGTGCTATGCTGACTTCCTCCTGGGGCTGCTTCTTATGAGGGGCTCCCACCATCCCTGTGCTGTGCTGACTTCCTTCTGGGGCTGTACCTCTGCTGTGCATATTATGAGGGGCTCCCACCATCCCTGTGCTATGCTGACTTCCTCCTGGGGCTGCTTATTATGAGGGGCTCCCACCATCCCTGTGCTGTGCTGACTTCCTCCTGGGGCTGCTTATTATGAGGGGCTCCCACCATCCCTCTGCTATGCTGACTTCCTCCTGGGTCTGCTTATTATGAGGGGCTCCCACCATCCCTGTGCTGTGCTGACTTCCTCCTGGGGCTGCTTATTATGAGGGGCTCCCACCATCCCTGTGCTATGCTGACTTCCTCCTGGGGCTGCTTATTATGAGGGGCTCCCACCATCCCTGTGCTGTGCTGACTTCCTCCTGGGACTGCTTATTATGAGGGGCTCCCACCATCCCTGTGCTATGCTGACTTCCTCCTGGGGCTGTACCTCTGCTGTGCTCATTATGAGGGGTTTCCACCATCCCTGTGCTGTGCTGGCATACTGAGCACAGCAGGGGTACAGCCCCAGGAGGAAGTCAGCACAGCGCAGGGATGGTGGGAGCCCCTCATAAGGAGCACATGGCTGCCATGCACAGCTGCTCCAGTTTTGATCCCCCGCACTGTACGGGGTCATCGGGGATGTGCGGGGTCACTGGAAGTTTGGTGTTACCAAGCATGTGCTCTCCGCACATCTCCGGTGACCCCAAACAGTGTGGGGGATCTATCGAAACTGGAGCAGGCGAAAACTGGACCAGCGGTGCATGGCATCAGCATTGACTGTCATATTGAGATATATATTTTTTCCTTTAAATTCATCGTAAAGAACGTTTGTACAAGTTAACGAACCTAATGACAATTCGTATTTCGTACGAATTGAAATTGAATTTCGGACACAAAATACGAAGTAAGAATTCATTCTAATACGAACCGTAACGGAACGGAACGAAACAAATTTATTGACGGCGTCCATGTCTACCACACATCCCACCTTTAAATTTGGGGAGAACGCCCATCATACCCACTTTAGTAGTTTGTTCCCCACACATCCTGCCTCTAAATATGGAGGGAACACCCATTACACCCACTTTACTGGTTAGTTCCCCCCGACATCCCACCTCTAAATATGGGGGTAACACCCATCGCAACTACTTAACTGATTGGTTCTCCCCACATCGCACCTTTAAATATAGGGGAGAATGCCTATTATACCCAATTTACTAGTTGGTTCTGCCCACATCCCACCTGTAAATATGAGGGAAATGACCATCATACCCACTTTGCTGCTTTGCTCCCCACACATCCTGCCTCTAAATATGGAGGGAACGCCCATTACACCCACTTTACTGGTTAGTTCCCCACCACATCCCACCTCTAAATATGGGGGGAATACCCATCACCTCCCACCCACTATACTGGTTGGTTTCCTCCACATCCCATCTCAAAATATGGGGGTAACACCCATCACAACTACTTAACTGATTGGTTCCCCCCACATCCCACCTATTAATATGAGGGAAATGCCCACCACTCCCACTTTACTGGTTGGTTCCCCCCGCATCCCACCTCTAAATATGGGGGGAGTTCCCATCACACCCACTTTACTGGTTGGTTCCCCACACCTTTCACCTCTAAGCATGTGGGAACCACCCATCACACCCACTTTGCTGGTTGGTTCCTTCTACATCCCACCTCGAATAATAGAGGAACGCCCACCATACCTAGTTTACTGGTTAGTTCTCCCCACATCTCACCTTTAAATAGGGAGAGAATGCCTAGTATACCCAATTTACTAGTTGGTTCTGCCCACATCCCACCTGTAAATATGAGGAAAATGGCCATCATACCCACTTTACTGGTTAGTTCCCCACACATCCCACCTTTATATGTGTGGAGAACGCCCGTCATACCAACTTTACTGGTTTGTTCACCCACACATCCTGCCTCTAAATATGGAGGGAACACCCATTACACCCACTTTACCTGTTAGTTCCCCCCGCATCCCACCTCTAAATATGGGAGGAACGCCCATCACACCCCACCCACTTTACTGGTTGGTTCCCCCCCACATCCTTTCTCTAAATACAGGGGGAACATCCATCACAATCACTTAACTGGTTGGTTCCCCCATGTCACGTACCTGACGGTAGAGCCTGATATGCAGCGCACCACGGCCTCTCTTACACCTCTGACTCGAGGCCCCCCAGTAGAGCAGACAAGGAGTGCAGAGTGGCATGAGTGCCTAATGGGTCGCAGACCGTGGAATCCAAAGTAGCTGCAGGAGGAACGGTAGCTCAGCAGGATTCTCCAGGCAGAAGAGAGGGATGGTATAGGCAGGCCGGGTCATACACTGGCGGAAACGTCAGGAGCAGATGCGGAGGCAGAAGAGTAGTCTTGATACAAGCCGGGTCGGTGATGGGCTGGCAGCGAGGTAGCAGAAGGAGCAGGCAGGTATGGTGGTCAGACAAGTGGGGTCAGGTGCAGGCGGATAGCAGGAATAGTCAGAGGCAAGCCGGGTCAGGTAACAGGAACCGGTATCAAGATGCAAGCAACGGGAACACTGTAGAGCAGACAGCACCGAGTCTGTGCACTGGCAGAGTTTAAATAGACTGTTGGGCGCCAAAAGCTGTTACAGGGTGTGCGTGTATGCGCTAATGCGCGCAAAGATGCACGCTGATGCGCGCAAAGATTCGTGCATGCGCACGGGCGGTAATCTGACAGGTTGTCTTGGATTTTCATCCTGGATACTGGCATGCCCTTCCTGACAATGCGCACGTGTGTGCGCATACGCGCTCGTGCGCACACCTGCGCGCATAGATGTGCGCAGATTCACCGGAGGTGTTCTGACAGGGGCTGAGGTCACAGGTCGTATTCTTCGGCCGCCATCTTGGGTACTGCCTAGCCCTTCCTGACACCCACACATCCCACCTCTAAATATGGGGGCAGTACCCATCACACCCACTTTACTGGTTGGTTTCCCACGTCTTCCACCTCTAAACATGTGGGGACCACCCATCACACCCACTTTACTGGTTGGCTTCCCACATATCTCACCTCTAAATATGGGCGGATGCTCATCACACCCACCTTACTGGTTGGTTCCCCCCCCCACATCCCACCTCTAAATATAGGGGGAAACACCCAACACAACTACTTTACTGGTTAGTTCTCCCAACACCCCACCTCTAAATATGGGGTGGAACGCCCATCACACCTTTTTTGCTAGTTGGTTCCCTCCACATCCCACCTCTGAATATGGGGGGACCACCCATCACACCGGCTTTACTGGTTGGTCCCACACTCACCCTGCCTTTAAATAGGCAGGGACTTTCCACTCTGGTAGAATAATGGTCAGTACTCCAGTAGGAGCTCTATTGCAATTTAGATGTACTGTAAATCTAGCTCTTTGAATAAGCAGAAGCCGCTGTTGGTTCCTCTTCAGCTATCATTTTATATACCACCTATTGAATGTTAGGGTCAGATGAGGATAGGATCCACCCATAACTGTGTTCCCTGCCATGTATTGTGTTCTATATATCTCTTATAATTACATGTTGGAGACTGTAAGCTGAGAGAGATGTGTCAGAGCAGTTCCAGGACGTCACATCTGGGAACGTCTATATTTTCCCATCGCACAGCAATTTGCGTCACCGTCCACTGGGGACCAGGATGTCACAGGGCCACAATATTCACCTTCTTTGCTCCACTCCCCAAACGACCCCCAGAGTTGGCTCGACCAGGCATCCCTAGTACTGAAATTCCAGAGCTTGAAATGGTTGCTTCTTAGTATAACCATACACAGATAGTGTTCCACATACTGTGCCATGTGCAATACTGACCAGCACAAATAGTCAGAAGACAGAGGGTGACCCTGGCACTTATACGGTGAGGACAACGGGTGACCCTGGCACTCATACGATGAGGACAGAGGGTGAACCTGGCACCTCAAAGATCAGGACTGAGAGTGAGCCTGGCACCCCAGAGGTGAGGACTAAGGGTGAACCTGGCACCTCAAAAATCAGGACTGAGAGTGAGCCTGGTGCCCAGAAGAAAGGACAGGGTGTGAACCTTATGCCCCAGAGGCGAGGACAGTGGGAGAGCCTGGTGCCCCAGAAATAATGACAGAGGATGAGCCTGGAGCCCAGAGTTGAGGGTGACCCTGGCAAGCATGAGGTGAGGACAGAGGGTGAGCCTAGCTCTCCAGAGGTGAGGACAGAGGGTGAGCCTGGCACCCCAGAGTTGAAGCCCAATGGTGAGCCTGGAACCTTAAGAGTGAGTGGAGAGGGTGAGCCTGGTGCCTCAGAGGTTAGGACAGAGGGTGAGATTGCCATCCTATGGGTTAGGACTGAGGATGAACCTGGCACCTCAAAGGTGAGGATAGAGGGTGAGCATGGTGCCTCAAAGGTCAGGACTGAGGGTAAGCCTGGTGCCCCAGAAGTAAGGACAGAGGCTGAGCCTGGGACCCAGAGGTGACAACAGAGGGTGAGCCTGGCACCCAGAAGTGAGGACAGAGGATGACCCTGGTGCACAAAGGTGAGGACAGAGGGTGACCCTGGCACCTCGAAGGTTAGGACTGAGAGTGAGCCTGGTGCCCCAGAAGAACAGAGTAAACCTGATGCCCCAGAGGTGACAGTGGGAGAGCCTTGTGCCTCAGAAGTGAGGACAGAGGGTAAGCCTGGCTCTCCAGAGGTGGGGACAGAGGGTGACCCTGGTTCTCCAGAGGTGAGGACAGAGGATGATCCTGGTGTCTCAGAGGTGAGGACAGAGGATGTGCTTGGTGTCTCAGACAGAGGTGAGGACATAGGGTGAGCCTTGTTCCCAGAGGTGAGGGCAGAGGGTGAACCTGGCGACTCAAAGGTTAGGACTGAAAGTGAGCCTGGTGCCCCAAAATAACAGAGAGTGAACCTGACACCCCAGAGGTGAAGACAGTGGGAGAGCCTGTGCCCCAGAGGTGAGGACAGATGGTGGCCCCGGCACCAATAAGTTGAAGACAGAGGGTGACCCTGGCTGTCCAGAGGTGAGGATAGAGGGTGAGCCTGGCGACTCAGGGGTGAGGACAGAGGGTAACCCTGGATCTCCAGAGGTGAGGATAGAGGGTGAGTCTGGCGAATCAGGGGTGAGGACGGAGGGTGAGCCTGGCGACTCAAGGGTGAGGATAGAGGGTGACCCTGGCTCTCCAGAGGTGAAGACAGAGGGCAATCCTGGTGTCCATGAACCCCCTCCCCCCCACCGTCCCGTTTCTAGGGCCAGTTATGGTTGGTTTTCTTACTGAGTTCTTGCCAGGAAACCTAAAAGTGTTTTCAGATCCTTGGATACATATTTAATGATCTTGGCTCTATTTCTACAACCAAAACAAATCAAATGGACATTGGAAAATAAACGCTGAGAGCGGAGACTGGCGAGCTAGTAAAGGTCGCAGCATAAATGAAAAATGTCAGTAAATTAGATCCTAATTGCCTGCGTATTGTGAACTGAGATGGAGGGTTCATGGTGGGATGTCAAGCCCATCGAAATTTAAAGTAGATGTAATTACTAACTGGGTGACATTTAGTCTGCACAGTAAATCATAAGCGATTGCATTGCGTGTGTGTGCTTTTTTACATTAAACCCCATTTTCACCTTTTTTAGTGCTTTTTCAGCCGTTTTCTGTGTATATAATTCCCCTTCAGCATCAGGGTGCTCAGTTTGGTTCAATTTCCGTTTCTTGACATTCAGGATGATATGTTTTTTTGTATTTTTGGGACCATTTTTATTGTATTTTTTTAGCCAGTTTAAAGTTTTCAGACACATCAAATTCCTATCCCGTGAGGCCCTGAACAGACTAGGACAACAAATCACCGCTCCTTTGATTACAGAAGGAGCCAAATGCTAAATGTATCTAGCATCCTACCCTAGGAGGGTGCTACAGAAAGGACATTATTCTGACCTTCCTGCTTTTAGACCATCTATTTTTGATGCTCTTAGCCCTTGTACACGCGGTCGGAGATTCCGACGGAATGTGTCCGATCGGACCGTTTTGTTGGATATTCCGACTATGTGCGGTCTACATTGGACTGTTTCCGTCGGAGTATCCGACGGACCAAGTTTTCCAACTTGTTGGTAAAATTTTCTGACAAAATGCTCCGATCAGACATACTCCGATCATGTGTAGAGAATTCCCATCGGACAAAGTGCCACGCATGCTCAGATCAAATTCCTACATCAAAGCTATTGGCTACTAGCCTGAACGTAGTCCCGTCGTAACGAAATAACGTCATTACGTTCTGAACGATCGGATTTTCCGACAACTTTGTCTGACCGTGTGTATGCAACAGTTTCGGACAAAATCCGACGGATTTGGTTGTCGGAATGTCCAACCGTGTGTACAAGGGCTTATACTTAATTTTAACACAGAGTGCTGAAGGTCCTCCACCAGGTAGGATAGACCTCTTTTTTTGGATTTTGGACTCTCAAGACAACCTTTTGATGCTCCTTTTTTATCTACATGTGGTTTTCTCAACTCGGGTTACCCCCACTTTTCTAGGCTCCCCCCTTCTTTGTGGAGAGCTGCTGAATCCAAACCCGTAGGCTCATTTGAAGACTCACTTTCACTGCTAAAAGATCTGAATCCAGCTCCACACCTACACCACCTCTTAGACAAGGGGTCTCTAAACCTTCTAGACAAAGGGCCAGGTTACTGTCCTTCAGACATTAGAAGGGCCAGTGGAAGAAAATACCCAGGAGTTAGTAGGAGTAAACAATTCCTCAAGTTTGGTTGTCAGTGAGAGTAAATAAATGACATAATGACTTCAGTCAGTAGGAGATGAAATAGTGTCCCATCATTGGTATTGTTGGGAGAAATAGTACCAATTGTAGGTATCAGTGAAAGAAATAGAGCCATATCCCCAGTTTCAGTTGGAGGAACAGTGCCCTGTTGTTGGTGTCACTGGAAGGAATAGTGCCCCATCGTTGGTGTTAGTGGGAGGACTAGTGCCCTATCATTGGCGTCAGTGGAAGGAATAGTGCCCCATCATTGATGTCAATGGAAGGAATAGTGACCTATCATTTGTGTCACTGGAAGGGATAGTGCCCCATCGTTGGTGTCAGTGGCAGGAATAGTGCCCCATCATTGGTGTCACTGGAAGGATTAGTGCCCCATCATTGGTGTCAGTGAGAGGAATAGTGTCCCATCATTTTGTGCAACTACTTGAAGGAATAGTGCCCCATCATTAATGTCAGTGGGAGGAATAGTGCCCTATCATTGGTGTCACTGGAAGGAATAGTGCCCCATTGTTGGTGTCAGTGGGAGGAATAGTGCCCCATCACTGGTGTCAGTTGGAGGGATAGTGCACCATCATTGGTATCACCGGAGGGTATAGTGCACCATTGTTGGTACCAGTGGGAGGAATAGTGCCCCATTGTTGGTGTCAGTGGGAGGAATAGTGCCTCATTGTTGGTGTCAGTGGGAGGAATAGTGCCCCATCATTGGTGTCACTACTTGAAGGAATTATTGGTGTCAGTGGAAGGAATAATAGCCCATCATTGGTGTCAGTGGGAAGAATAGTGCCCCAAGGGTCGGATAAAGGCAAGAAAAGGGCTGCATTCGGCCCAGGGGCTGCAGTTTGGAGATCACTGCCTTAGACCAAGATTTCTCAACCAGGGTTCCATGGAGCCCTAAGGTTCCTCCAGAGGTTTCTAGGGGTTTCTTGAGCAATGAGCAATTTCTCCCCCTCAGATAAGTTCTCACTTGATCTTTTTAGCTCTCTGTAAGGGGGAAAATCTTCCCAATGACCACAAGTGTAAGGAGCATTCTTCCCACTGACCATCACACTAATGTATCATGAGTTGTAGATATAGTCATTTTATAGCAGGGGTTCCCCGAGACTGGAAAGTTATTTCAAGGGTTCCTCTACATTGAAAGGGTTGAGAAAGGCTGCCTTAGACCTTCCTTTGGGAGCAGCCTTAATTAGGGCTCACAAAATGCCCAAAAGCGACTCCACTCAGCCAATCCACTGTAATCCTTATTACTTCTGCTTCTGTCTGCCAATTAAATTGTGGGAGCTTGGGTTGCAGGAACGTGGGAGAGAGCTGATCCTTCGCCAGTTCATTTCAGCACTAGACAGGGAACTAGTTCACTCATTTTTATCCCTAAATGTATTTTTTAATATCAATGATTGAAAACCGTCTGCTGCACCCAACATGTTGACTCGTCTATTTTCAGTATGGGTCCCTCTACATGCATCAAAAGGGGCAGCTGAGGGCAGAGTACATGAACATCACGGTGACATGTTATCCTGAGTTTGGTGCCGCCGGTCCTGCCGATTCTTCCCAGGGCCGCGGAAATGATTTAAATTAATCTCCTCTACAGAAGCAACATTGTGGGATGAACTGACCATAGATCAGGGTAATTGTATCCATTACTGTCACACGGCTTATTACTTTCTTAAGCGTCTATCATCGTTTTTTTTTTTTCCCCGTGTTTTGATAGAAAACACAGGCCGCTCTTTCCCAGAGACACCAAAGGAAATATTTCCATGTAAATGTGTCCCGAGGATCTGCGTCTGTACAGCGTGGGACCCCTATCTCCTCTGGACGGTGGCCAGAACAATTCATGTTATTAACTGCAGAAGGCGGCCTGGAAATCGCTTGCAGGGGCTCCAACGGTGAGCGGAGATGGGATGGATCTTTCATAAATCCGGAGAGTTCCCCAGATTTCTGCTACGGTGAAAATATCTACAAAATCTGTTCAGTTCCACTAACAATTTATCGTTTTTTTGTTTTGTTTTTTCACTTAAAATACAAATTTCGCAGATCTTCTACATCACTATGATCCCGACATAAAATGGTATTTCCAGCATAGAGAAGGTGGAGAAGGGTCGTCTCATCTAGATGCCACTGTATTTTTGAAGTTATATTGCCAGATGGCCTTCACCCTTTTTCACATCAGAGTACTCAGTTGCCCCCCCCCCCCCATCACATCAGACTCCTCGGTTCCCCCCTTTTATTTTATTTAATACTGGTATTTATATAGTGCCGATAACATGTGCAGCTCTTCACATATACATTGTACAAACACATCAGCCCTGCCCTCAAGGAGCTTACAATCTAGAGTCCCTGCATCACATGCATACAGACACATACTAGGGCCAATTAACCAGGACAGGAGACGATTAGCTTACTAACATTTCTTTGGAGTTTGGGAGGAAACCAGAGTACCCAGAGGAAACCTACGCAAGCACAATTTAATAAGTCCTTAGCACCCTAATCCTTGGAGGACCATCTGAACCATGGAAATGCATGATGCTGTGCAAAAATAAGGGACACACTGCGGAACCCCTAACCAGCCCAGAAGGGACCCCCTGGGGTGCTGCTACACCCTGGTTGAGAAACTCTGGCTTAAAGGGTTAGTTCACCTTTTATGATAAAATTGCCCATGCATTCTATCATCCCCATGACTGAGGGACCGGCAGAGTATAGAGGCTCAGATTATCTATAAAACATTGACCGATCCCTCCTTCCAAAATGACCAGACGACACATTTTATTCGGAGTCAAATGGCCATAGCAGCCTTTTATTACAAACCATTAAATACAACATTCACAAGAAAACAAGTTTAATGCATATAATACAGTCAATGCATAACAAATAAACCAACCTCAGCTTATGCCCGGTCTAAGGTCTTTGAAGGCCTATATACTCATGCTTAACTGGTTATATCTGCCACCCAATCAAAGGCCCCCAGCCGCAACTACACCGGCTCAGGGACCATTAACCACTTACGTACTACCAGATACAACCTACTTAATACCTCAATGTTACCATTGTATTGTTAGGAAGGGACACCCATACTTCAGATGGGCCCAACCCATCATTTCCCACAATTATTTAACCAGCACTGCCTTTAAAGACCCATTAGACCCCCTGCCACAGAACACGAGCGTGACACCTTACACATGTATTGCCCCCCAAACCGTAAAGAACCACTGAATACCCTCCTGCAAAAAAAGTGCTACTTCCTAGTTCACCTTTATCCTGGCTTTATTGATCTTTTCAACAGAGTGAGCCATACGCCACACAGACCTGGCAACCATATCGGACCACACAACTTAGCCCGACCCAACAGATAAAGTAATGAGAAGAACCACAACCCGAACAGCGCAAACTGGAGAAGAGGGAACCCCACAACTAAATCCAAGAACTCTTTCCCAACTGATCAGTGTTGGATTTTCTGAACAGAATACCCAAGTAGTGTCTCGTAACCTCACATACTGTACGCTAAAACTACCCTCGCCACGTTTGTTACTGCTCATCAATTCCCCCACCTGAAAGGCCCCTAAAAAATAAAAAATGGCCAGCACAAAGATGGCCCAGAAGAAGGTAACCTTATAGGTGTAAAAAACACGTGTACATCATCGTCCTTACGAGAACACCCCCCACATTCACCAGATCGCTCCATTCCTGACACACTCTGCATTATGAGGACCAAGTTGATGCACATACTGAATGAGGAATTGAAAACTTGGAAGCAGCAATGCAATGCTCCACAGCTGTTTGGGGCATGGAATTCCGCTCTGCTCCGCTTCCAGTGCCAACTGATGGAATCTTTCCCACTGGAAACAAGACAAAGCATCAGCCAGGAGTTATCAACTCCTGGAATGTGCACAATTCAATGGAGAGTACAATGGGAAAACAGTTCCCGAACAGCCAAATTATGCATTAAACCAACCTCCCTCCATTCCACTGGCCAACCAACTCTCAGCGCAACGACCCTAACAGCAGGTTCCATAACTAACACTGCCCGCCATGTCAGTGAACAGGACTAGATCAAAATCGAAACCAGACGTAAATCCCACACTCGCCAGTCCTCGCGCTGATCCCACCCCAGCCCAATATAAGAATGTGGTGCCTTAATGCCAGCTGTAGCAGCTGCCAATCGTCTACAAAAAAAAGTGGCCCATGGGCATACTGCAACCAGAAAAATTCAACTTCCCCAGCATGAAGTTGAATTTTATATTTTATTTTATTTTATTTTTTTGCCTTGCCCGGTTGTAGAAACTGTCCCCTTCAGATCTTCAAGTTTATCCAAAGGAAAATGACATTCCATTGCCACGGTGTTGATGGCAATACCCAGAAACCACAATTCAGTGGCCGGGCCCTCTGTCTCCTTAGGGGCCAATGGCACACCAAAAAACTGGAAAACATGATGGACCGTGGCCAAAAGTGAAGCATAGATAGTAGTTCCAGCAGGCCCTATGCACAAGAAATCATTTAAGTCAAGAATGATATAGGCTGGAAGCATCCCGAACCACCCATTCCTAAAAATGAACTAAACATTTCAAACAACAAACAAGAAATGGCACAGACCATTGGTAAACATCTATCAACAAAATTCTGCCCTTGCCATTTCCACCCCAGCAGAATATCAGTTTTGGCCAACAATGTACCTTTACCCTACATAGGAAACCATGACACTGCCATATCAAAAGAAGTATAGGACACCATGCAAAGCTCTGGATCAATGGCATCATTCACTGAACTCCTTTAGTATGCGGTTCTTTTTTGGTGAAAATACCCAAAGGGGAAATATTGGTGGTGAATCAAAAGGGGGCCAGCCATGCGCCCCAAAGCAACTACTTTGAAAAGTTTACCTGAACAGATACTATTGTTGGGTGCAGGAATGGGCCCTGCTGTGAAATATTATATGAAAAATTGTAATTACATGCCCTGTTAAAACAGGGACAGAAAAATTGGGCCTTGGGAGGTGGTGGTGGGGCCACAACACTGTAAGCCCTCACAGTTACTCTTGTTTGGTGCAGGAATGTGCCCTGTGTTGAAATATTATATCAAAAATTGCAATTACATGCCCCTTTTAAACCAGGGCAGAAAAATTGGGCCTTGGGTGGTGGTGCCCTAAACCAAAAATATTGCTGGAAGCTAGCATCATCAAGATTGAGGAGGAATAGGATAGTCAGCATAGGCAGTCTTCAAATGATCCCGCATCCATAGCAAATTCAACCAGTTACATTAGGGTGCTTGATAGCTGCTGATCCAAGACTGATTCATTTTTCTGAATGTGAGCCTATCAACAGAGTCTGCGGACAGGCGCACTCTTTGATCCATTACAAACCCTCCAGCAGCACTGAATGTGGGTTCAGAAAGCAAGCTGGAACAGGACAGGACAGTAGTTCAATTGAATATTGAGCAAGTTCTGACCAGTGGTCCATCCTCAAGACCCAGTAACCCAGTGGATGCTCTGTTGGAAAGGACGCCATGGCTGCACTTGCCCCTAGATATTACCATGTAATGCAGACGCTGGCGATGGTTGCTTGAACTGATCAGACCTGATCAGACCTTGGCGCTGAGGACTGAAAAATAGTTTAAAGGCATCGGTCAGCAGGCCACCTTCTCCACCACTCTTCCTCTGACTGAACGAAGCCTCAGCAAAACGTTGTCCAGCACTAGGAAATTGTAACCTCCCAGGATCTGGAAATGCATTGCACAAACCTTTCTTCAAGGCCTCCTGAAGATGTTTCATCCCCTGCTCCCTCTGCAAAGGCAGGATGTGTTCTGCAACCTTACCCTTGTAATGTAGATCAAGAATGGTTGCCAGCCAGTAATGACCCCTCTCCTTGATACCACAAATCTAGGGTCCTTTCGCAGGCTTTGCAGAATCAGGGAGACAATACAGCATAGGTTTGCAGAGGCATTCAATTCTGAGTCCTCTGAGTCACTAAGGATCACATGATCTGTAACTACCTCCTCCCAGCCACGTACAACTCCTTGGGTTTCTGGGGACTGAAAACCATCCCTTGAAGACTGCTGCTGAGTGTTATCCTCTACATCCATGCTGACACAATCCTCCTCCTCCTCCTCTTCTTCCTGTGTGTTTGGCAGGCCTGCAGAAATGCTATCTGGATAAAGGGAGCAGTAATATGAAGCTTATTGCTGACTGCCCTGTCCAACGAGGCCAAAACATTGCCTTCCACATGCCAGTAGAGAGCTGGAATGGCCTTCCATGAAAAGAAATTGTGTTTTGGAACCTGACACTGAGGTACAGCATATTCCAGAAATTCATGAAAGGGGGCAGAGTCTACTAGCTGAAAAGGCAGCAGTTGCAGTGCTAGCAATTTGGCCAAGCTAGCATTTAGACGCTGAGCATGTGAATGGTAGGGACTGAATTTCTTTTTATGGTTCAGCAACTAGGGTAGGGAAATTTGCCTGCTAAAATTAGATGGTGGTGTACTGCTAGCAGATTGGCTGCAAGTACTTGGGACACCTATTGCTATACCTTCATTCCTCTCAGTGCAGGTTTTTGAGAGGACTGGAGGTATAGTAGGGTTGGAGATCCCAGATGAGGAGCAAGGAGAAGTCCGCCTTTTTCTTTGATGTGGGTCTTTCAAGTGCTGTTGCCAATGGACTTCATGGCAGGTCGTCATATGTCTGGTCAAGCATGTGGTGCCCAAGCGGCTGCTGTTCTGGCCATGCTTGATCCACTTCAGACATAGTTTGCAAACAGCAAAGGTGAGATCTGCTGTACACGTGTCAAAAAAGGCCCACACCAAGGAACTTTTAAAAGTCAGCAGGGAGTCAGCATCGCCCTGCACCTGTGGAGCTCTGCAGTGTGATGCAATAGGGTGGCTGCCCTTAAGCTGCCCTCTAGAGGATATCCTGCCTCCTTGGAGTTGTGCCTTCTCCTCCTCTCTTCTCTCAGGCACCCAAGTACAGTCAGTGACCTCATCATCCCCTCCCTCCTCGTCACTGGAGCAAACTTGGCAGTATGCTGCAGGTGGGAGAACATGACTACCAGTTTCTTGTCCTTCTTGGGCTCCCCCTCTCTCTAGGCTCACATTACTCACTTCCTCATCCTGAGAACCATCTGTTGTCATATCTGTTGATAAGCACAAAAAACCTGTTGATCCTGCCAAATTTAGAGCTGTCCTAGGTCCTCTGCACTCTTCTGTGTTATCTCAAAGAGCCTACCTATATGTTAGAATACTTAGCCTTTATCAGGTTTTTTTTTTCAGCTGGAACTTTGTGGAACGCAGTTCCACCACCTCTGGCTCAGGCCCGCTGCTCCCTGCTCACCACTAGCACTTGTAAACACAGAAATCTGGCTTCTGTGTTTATAAGTGACAGCTTATCTCCAAACAGCTCCCACAGATCTGATCCCCTGAGTGGCTCCTATTGAGTGCAGAATGGGGACAAGGGAGATGCAGGTGCCTGGGTGCAGTGCAGATTCTGACACCCCCACTGGATGATCTCGCTGCAAGTGAGGCAGAGCCACCTAGAGTGTGCAGAGAGGTACTAGAGCCAGCTAGGTGCTTCAGCTTAGTACAGCAACACAAGTAAGATATGTGGAGCTTTTAAGGAGGCAGGGAGAAGATGGGGGCAGTGGAAGGGGGGTTGCATTCAGAGGTCAAAGCTGAAGAGGGGTGAAATTGAGATGTAGTTCCGGTGTCTTGTCGAATACTGTCCCCCATTGGATAGTGTCCGCCCTTTACTGAGCTTGCACAGTACGGAGGACAAAGGAGACGCCGAAAGTCTCCGAAGATGACCAGCTGATCGTCAGCACTACACGGCGCCTGCACACTTATTCTGCCCTGAGTCCAGGTTCAAGCCCCACCATCCAAGTGGACATAGAGTTAGAATAAAAATATGCCAAGCAAAGCGAGGCCGTGGCTGAAGCCTGGCGAGCGAAGCCCCGAGAAGGGGCCCTGTTACAAAGCGGTGACTATTAAGTGCGCAGGCACCATGTACAGCAGATGGTCGCTTGTTCAACTTCTGAGACTTTCGGCATCTCCTTGTCCTCCGTACTGCGCAATTGCTGCGCCTGCGCAGTACGGGGCAGACACTATCCGATGGGGGGACCTTTCTAGTCAGAACACCGGAAAGCAGAGGTAAGCAGCTATGAAAAAAGGCTGAACTCTGCACTCTGTGTGCAGCGTACCCCTGAACTCTGCACTCTGTGTGCAGCGCACCCCTGAACTCTCCACTCTGTGTGCAGCTCACCCCTGAGCTCTGCACTCTGTGTGCAGCACACCCCTGAACTCTGCACTCTGTGTGCAGCTCTCCCCTGAACTCTGTGTGCAGCACACACCCTGAACCTTGCACTCTGTGTGCAGCGCACCCCTGAACTCTCCACTCTGTGTGCAGCGCACCCCTGAACTCTCCACTCTGTGTGCAGTGCACCCCTGAACTCTGCACTATGTAGTGCACCCCTGAACTCTGCACACTGTATGTAACACCCCCAAAGTCTGCACTCGTTGCATTTAATGCCCCTTTAAGAACCTTTCACTGTTAGTGAAATTTTACCACAATCACTATTTGATGCAGTTTGGAGAGTGTGTGTGGAGGGGAGAGGGGTTTTGGGGGCCGCGGTTGAGTTCCTGCACCTATTTTCTGAGAAAAAAAGCCCTGGCCTTTATGTTGTAGAGATTTAAAAATGGGGACTGGTTTTATAGTTTAGCAAAAGACATGCGGCAGGGCTGACACCACTATACCTATATGTTGTCAACTCACAACCGGAATTTTTGTGTACTTGCTGATTCTTTAAAGGGAGAAAACATGGGGAGTTGTGCATATTTAAGGAGAGACGTACTGTATAGGTTTTTATTTTGCCTTGACGTTGACTTTAACGGCACACAGGACTTGGCTTTCTGCTAAGAATTCCTGGATCGCAAGCCTGGCTAAGAAGAGTTACATTTATTTTGGCTGGTTGGACCGTTCACATCCATGTATTTAGCTGTTTATCTGGAGTTCAGACTCAAATTTTAGTTTCTTAAAAAAGAAGGATAATGTAGCCGTGAAACAAGAAGCGGTTATTTCCGGGATCTCTTTTGGCCCCTCAGTCACATAGTTTTCCTTTTTCACTTACAGAATATTTACAATCATTCCCATGTTTTCTCATTTTTGCCTTTGATAAGATCTGGAATTGTCTTCTCATGCCAGCGTAATATTTCAGCCAAACAAAGAGAATCAGAGGGTTTACCACCGATTATTTACATTCCAGGATACACGGCTTATACCGAATGAAGCCGCCTTATCAGGATGACGGAGTCTAGCGGGCTGGTATGAGCCATACCATACAGGAATCAGACAGTCTATCAGATGACGGGGTATCACCGATCACCATCAGCCGCTAACACCAGAACAGACACACGCGAGGACAGCGCGGAATGTGCCATGTCATCCCCCACCACTGGTGCTGCCCCCATGGATGCCCATCCACTAGGTGGGACGATGGTCTTGCATAGCTTTGGAGAAGGTCCATAGCTGTAGGGGCAATCTCATTTGTTCAGGAATTATGCAATAACTGTTAGCCATGTGCTACTGCACCCATATGCATGATCTCCGCCCAGCAAGCCATGTGCTACTGAACAAATATGAATAACCCTAACCCAGCAAGCCATGCGCTACTGTACCCATATGGATAACCCTAACCCAGCAAGCCATGCGTTACTGCACCCATATGGATAACCCTAACCCAGCAAGCCATGCGTTACTGCACCCATATGGATAACCCTAACCCAGCAAGCTATGTGCTACTGCACCCATATGGATAACTCTAACCCTGCAAGCCATGTGCTACTGAACAAATATGAATAACCCTAACCCAGCAAGCCATGTGCTACTGCACCCATATGCATGATCTCCGCCCAGCAAGCCATGTGCTACTGAACAAATATGAATAACCCTAACCCAGCAAGCCATGCGCTACTGTACCCATATGGATAACCCTAACCCAGCAAGCCATGTGCTACTGCACCCATATGGATAACCCTAACCCAGCAAGCCATGTTCTACTGCACCTATTTAGATAACCCTAAACCAGCAAGCCACAGGCTACTGCACCCATATGTATAATCCTAACCTAGCATGCCATGTGCTACTGCACCCACATGGATAACCCTAACCCAGCAAGCCATGCGCTACTGCACCCACATGGATAACCATAACCCAACAAGCCACATGCTGCTGCACCCATAGAAAAAAAGTCATGTGCTCCTGCCTCCAAATGGATAACTCAAATCTCGCAAGCCATTTGTTACTACACCACACGGATAACCATAACCCAGCAAGCCATGTACTATTCCACCCATTTGGATAACCCTAACCCAGCATACCATGTGCTACTGCACCCATATGGGTAGCCTTATCTCAACAAGCCATGTGCTTCTACGTCCATATGGATTACTAGGACCTAGCAAGCCACGTGCTTCTGCCCCCATATGGATAACTCTAACTCGGCAAGCCATATGCTTCTGCCCCCACATGGATGACCAAAACCCAACAAGCCATGTGCTACTGCACCCATATGGATAACTCTAATCTTGCAAGCCATATGTTACTACACCACACGGATAACCATAACCCAGCAAGTCATATACTATTCCACCCATTTGGATAACCCTAACCCAGCAAGCCACATGCTACTGCATCCATATGTATAACTCTAACCTAGCATACCATGTGCATAGCTCCCAACTGTCCCTGATTTAGAGGGACTGTCCCTGATTTGGAGCAATGTCCCTCTGTCCCTCTTTCCCCCTCATTTGTCCCTCCTTTTGGTCTGATCCATATAGCTGTATATAAAATGCACTTTTTATCTATCTATCAGCGCTAAACCTTTCTTCCAAATTCGAAATTGCTGCATTTGTGCATTTAAAAGCCAATATAAAGGAATAGTAGTGGTAAATTCAATGATTAAATTAAACTTTTTTGCGGTTAATTCTCCATTTTGGGGGTGTGGCAGGTGGCGTGTCCTATGCCAACATACAATTGCTGGTAGGTGTCCCTCATTCTCATCTCAAAATGTTGGGAGGTATGCATGTGCCACTAAACCCATATGGGTAGCCTAAACTCAACAAGCCATGTGCTTCTGCGCCCATATGGAGGACTCTAACCTAGCAAGCCATGTGCTACTGCACCCATGATATGGATAACTAACCCTGCAAGCCATATGTTACTGCACCACATAGATAACCATAACCCAGTGTAGCGGCCATAACCCTTTGTAGGGCGGCCTTGACTTATTGGGCTTACCGGTTACCTCCGCTTAGCTTGCTCTTCCACGTCTAGGGGTTCCCAGGGTTGATACCCAACGACCTTGGACGCTGACAACAATAAAGTCCTTTTGAAAGATTTTATTTTGCAGGGGTAACATCCAACAGCACAGTCTCGTATAGGAACAGAGGGCACGGGTGAAGAACTCAGGCACCTTGAAATGCAGACGTAACTAAGTCTTCAATACCACCCAGAGAGTAGCCACTCGCAGCTGGGAACTTCAAGGCTGAACAGATCTCTAGCCAGAGATCATGGCAATCAGCACGCTGATTCAGAACTTGTCAGATCCTCTAAACGTGTACAAGTTATAATTGATAGTGAACAGGAACCTTTTTCCTCAGTACCTGGAACGTTCTCTGTCTCCTTGGTAGTACTGGAAAAAAGCGTGGATTCGTCAATGTCCTTCTCAACTCAGTAACCAGGCACTTCTCAGGATGCTGCTTGCCGGCCCTCCTCCGAAGAGTCCTCCCACGGTCACTTTCAGAAGCTGCGGTGCCCCTCCAAGCCAAGAGCACACCCGGACACCTTGAATCCTCCCTCAGTTACTGCGCCTCGGACCAGCTGGTTCCCAGACTCGGGAACAGACGGATCCCTACCCCAGACCAGGCGGGTCTATTGGGGGTAACCCATAGAAGCATGTTGCGGGATGTCGAACACCCCATGACCGGGACCCCTCGCGGGGCTACCCCGGTCCTGGAAACCAGAACGGACCACATGGGTCTCATGAACTCCTATCTTGAACACGTGACCTCAACATCTTAAGTATCCCTCCCCAGACTCCTCAGCGGGGCCCGGCACACCCACTGATTGGTTCAGAGAAGACTGATACCTAAAGCGTCCAACCAGGCCTGGTTCTGGTCTGTCATGTGCAGCTCACTGTACACATGACCAGGCAGAACTTCTAACACGGCCCGGCCAGACTAATGTCAAAGTTAACCTACATAATTAACCCTCAGAACCCCACTACTGTTCTGAGGCACAAACTACATTTACACATGAATGACACTTTGTCCAAAATGTCATCCGCTACACCAGCAAGTCATGTACTATTCCACCCATACGGATAACTCCAACCAAGCAAGCCATGTTGTGCTGCACACAGTTAGATATCCCTAAGCCGGCAAGCCACACGCTACTGCACCTACATGGTTGACCCTAACTTAGCAAGCCATGTGCTCCACAGGAAAGTAGCAGAAAACTCTAAACCAACAGGCCATGTTTTCCTTCAATACTGCTTACTCTATGTCAACCCAGAAGGCCAATGTCATCATTTAAATGGGGGGGGGGGTTGTCTAACATTCTGATACCTATCTGAATTAAGGTTGCCACCTGTCCAGGATTCACCCGGACAGTTCGGGTTTGGAATCATGTGTCCGGGTTTCAAACTGCCTGAAACCCGGACACATTATTCAGACTGGACTACGGCCTCCTAGCAGGGTTGCTGACTCCAGTTGCCTAAGCTGAGAGTGTCTGTTAGACTCTTTCACACTGCCCAAAGCCAACACTAACAGATCCCCAACATACAGATGGGAGAGGAGAGAGGGCTCGATCTGCTCCTCTTCCCCCCACCCCACCCCTTACCCCTCTGTGTCTGCCCCACACTCCAATCCCCGGCGCTGTGCCTCAGAAAAGGAAAGTGGGGCCTGTAAATTTGAAGTCTAGCAGCCTCAGATACATCTGGATGAGAGGTGCTGACTGTCAAAGGGTGAGTGAGTTCACCATCCATCCCTGTCTGTGACTGAAGTCCCACGTTATCTCTCCTGCCTCTGAGTGAGTACACTAAGGTAAATCAGGGTTCTCAGACCACCCCTTATATCACAGTTCCCCTTTACACCAGAGGCCACAGTGTTCCCCCTTACATCAGATTCCTCTCTGTACATCAGAGTACTCAGTGTTCCCCCTTACATCAGATTCCTCTCCGTACATCAGAGTACTCAGTGTTCCCCCCTTACATCAGATTCCTCTCCGTACATCAGAGTACTCAGTGTTCCCCCTTACATCAGATTCCTCTCCGTACATCAGAGTACTCAGTGTTCCCCCCTTACATCAGAGTCCTCTCCGTACATCAGAGTACTCAGTGTTCCCCCCTTACATCAGATTCCTCTCCGTACATCAGAGTACTCAGTGTTCCCCCCTTACATCAGATTCCTCTCCGTACATCAGAGTACTCAGTGTTCCCCCCTTACATCAGATTCCTCTCCGTACATCAGAGTACTCAGCGTTCCCCCCTTACATCAGATTCCTCTCCATACATCAGAGTACTCAGCGTTCCCCCCTTACATCAGATTCCTTTCCGTACATCAGAGTACTCAGTGTTCCCCCCTTACATCAGATTCCTCTCCGTACATCAGAGTACTCAGCGTTCCCCCCTTACATCAGATTCCTTTCCGTACATCAGAGTACTCAGTGTTCCCCCCTTACATCAGATTCCTCTCCGTACATAAGAGTACTCAGTGTTCCCCCCTTACATCAGAGTCCTCTCCGTACATCAGAGTACTCAGTGTTCCCCTTTATCTCAGAGTCCTCTCCGTACATCAGAGTACTCAGTGTTCCCCCTTACATCATGGTTCCCAGAGCATCCCTTATGTTGGAGTCCCCAGAGTTCTCCTTACATTAGAGTCTGCAGAGTCCCACCTTACAGTGTAAGGGAAGTGTTCAGGTGGCAACCCTAATCTGAATGTATATGTGTGTGAAGGTCTGAGGTGGGAGGAGGGGAGCTGTGACGTGTATCAGTGATCTGCCTGTGAACCTCAACCGCTGACCTAATCCATAAAATGTGATCCATAGGTTGGAATGCATGATGTGAGCTATACGTCTGTACATGAACCCTACACTCCATGAATACGGGAGCCAACCCGTGTGTGGAGATGTCAGCACACTCCACGATTTAACAGGACCACCAGTAGAAATGCACTGTGATGTCATGGGCTACAGTTTTGTCATCAGTGGGGATGGAATGAGGGGACCTGAGGATGGGGGGTGGTCTCACATGTACTTGGCGCCACCACATGCAGGGCGAGGTGAACGTGTCCTTGTGGGCTGACACAGCTGGAGAAGTGCGAATGGAAATGGAATTAGTGCGGAGGGACGAGGACTGCTAATTAGGCTAATCCCCGACTCCTTCTCGGCGTTTCCTTTACAGACAGCTATAAAAGCCGCGGATATATTTAAGGCACGGTGTGTAATTACTGTGACATCATCGCGGTCTCACTTTTCAGCAGAGTCATGGGATAGTAAATGTACATCTGACCAAGGAAACTGGACACTGGACAGGAGGGAACGACGGAGAGAAATATGGAGGAGCAGAGAGGGAGGGAGCTCCTCTCCCCCAAGTACTCATCAGTGAGGACACACACTTCCAGAGAGGAGAAGAGAAAGAGAGGAAAAAGGAAAGATAATAAAGTAAGAGGGAAGAGAATGATAGAGAGGAGACAGAAAGGGAAGAGAGGAGGAAGGAAAGGGAAGTGAATAGAAGGAAAGGCGAGGAGTGGAGAGGCGGAGAGGGAGAGGAGAGGGGGGGGGGTAGTGGGGAGGAGTGGAGAGGAGAGGGGAGGAGGAGGAGGGGGAGGAGAGGAGTGGAAAGGTGGCGTGGGAGAGGGAGAGGAGAGGGGGTAGAGGGAGGGGAGGGGAGGAGAGGGGGGGAGAGGAGTGGAGAGGAAGAGGAGAGGAGTGTAGAGGTGGGGTGGGAGAGGGAGAGGAGAGGAGAGCAGAAGAGAGGGGAGAGGAGTGGATAGGGAGAGGAGAGGGGGAGAGTAGAGGGGAGGAAAGGGGGGAGAGGAGTGGAAAGGGAGAGGGGGGAGTGGAGGGGAGAGAGAGTGGGGGAGAGGAGAGAAGAGAGGAAAATTTAGAAGAAATAAAAAGAAAGAGGAAGGAGAGATGGGAAGAGTATGATAGAGAGGAGAGAGAGGG